>NW_024582558.1:416466-448944 GCF_018398535.1 Haplochromis burtoni | reverse complement strand
AGCATGAATCCAAATAACCGACAGTATTTGGAAGCTGTGGCGGCGAGGAGGTCACTCATACTATAAATCTTGCACCCCTTGCAGGACTATGCGGTGACACATCTGCCAGATAATAATAATAATAATAATAATAATAATAATAATAATAATAATAATAATAATTAGAAAACCAAGGGTGCTCTGTGGCCCAGATGAACATGGTGTATTAGATTTGGGTCACAATAATAATATTCATTTGAAATGAGTTCAGCGTTGGCTTTGGGTTTGAGAAAACTTGTAGCCTACGGCTTTGTTTGCGCAACATTATTAAAGAAATGAGACAGCTGTAACAGTCTGGAACAACCTGTTTTACAAATAGGATCAAAGAAAAACTAATGAAGATAATATGCATACATTATAAATAGATGCATCACACCACTATTACTTTACAGTGTGGGAGCTGCTTTGATGGCAGCACAGAAACTCATTAATATCTCTTGTGGCAGAAAGAAGTCTCTAAAATTGTATAACATATATTGACTCACTAAATCATCTTTTGCTGAAATGAGAACATTACTCATCCCTGACAAAGTCATCCGTGCAGAATAGCTCATTTTGTTTGTCTGACGTTAAGTTGTTCTGATAAATGCATTGTGGTTTTCCTGTGGGTTTTATAAACCGCCACTACATGAACACAACAATCTAAACTGAAAATAAATTTGGGCAAAATGTGGGAGTAATGGCTTTCGTTCTCCAGAGAGGCAGAAACTTTTGGCTAACAAGTAAAATCAAGCTGAGCTCAGAGATTTAGAGCAACAGATAGCGTTCTAATAATTATCCAGCTTTCAGCCGTTCTATCTTCTTAGTCAAGTTAAGGGGTGAAGAGCCATCAAATGAGCGGATAAGCAGTCTCTTAAAGGTTCAAATCATATAAAGGTCTGATCGTTAGCCTGCAACATTTTATCTGTTGATACACTAAAGAGATTTCAATAATATGTGGACAGAGCTTTAAAACACTCACCATTTGATGCTGTGAAATCAATTGCCACTGTGAAATTAATCTGAGTCCTACAAGAAATAAAAGAACAGAATAAATAAGTCACATGAGGAGAAACAGAGAGCCATCAATCGAGCCAGATTATATGATAGCATGTTTCAAAGCACGCAGCATGAGCAATTAAGCAGCAGGTTATCGGCAGCTGTCTGTCTTCATTTTGGAAGTGGGAGATAAAAGGCAGCGGCAGTCCTCTCTGCTGCGTCTACACTGCTAACTCCAGGCCATTCAGAATTTAATGATGACATTAATGTTGCTGCCTAATTGAGTACTGTATGCTATCAATTATTGTGACCTTACCCGCCTCTGATGTAGTCCAGGAAAGACAGCTCAGTGTCCACCAGGCAGGACAGCAGAGTGACCTGCAGGCAGACATGTGCGCCAATTAGACAGGAAGTACTTGTGCAGTGTGAATCTGTCACTGTAGCACCTGATTCTCTGATGAGACATTTTTACACCACTGATCAAATGTTTCTAACATTTATTTTTTAGGGCTGTGATCTTTTCTGTTTTGCTCCACTGTGGTTTTTATGCTATTTTATAATTCTAATAGTATTTTATTAAGCTAAGACTAAATAAGACTAAACACACCAACACATGCAGAGATGACATAGAGAAAATAAACCAGATTAGGATTTTTTTATCTGCATGTGCGTGTGTGTGTGTGTGTGTGTGTGGGGGGGGGGGGATTTGCTTTTGAACCCAGATGAGCATGTAACATCACCACAAAAATTCTGCACTGGGAGCTTCATGTCAAGCAGCTCCCATAGAAGCAAAGTGCAGGTGGCTCAGAACTTTTTCAGCTCATGGTACAGATGACAAGGTGTGTGTCGAGATGCCAGAATTAAGGTAAAACCATAAAGGAGAATCAAGAAGTGCTGAGAGCGAAAAACCCCACCAAGGCAGCACGTTCTCTAGGCAGTATTTACTTTTAAGGAAACTGTTTTGTATTTTCTATATCTTGATTTTATTTTCTTTGTTCTTGTAGTTCAGTAAAAAATAATGTAATTTTGGTCAACTTGAAACAAAGACAGATGTGAAATGTTAGAGTGAGGTCAGAGGTCAAATATGATATGATATTTTAATGTAAACTATAATGTGATATTTAGAGTCCACATAAACCAGCAGCATTTCCTACATGTTGGTAACAAAAACAAAGTCAGCAGAATTTTAAATGTAGTTTTAAACATAAAAGACATTTTATGAGTTTTACATGTTTGACCTTGAAGAAGAAAGAAAGAAGTCCAAGTAATGTGATATTTAGGATCAGTATATATCATTATATAATTCTCTATATGCCAATGTTTTGTCAAAACAAACAATGGCAGTAAGAAATAGTTTAACCATATATATAGTATCATTATATAGACTTAGACCTTGAAGGAGAGGTCAGAGGTCAAATGTGAAATATTTCAAATTGTTATCCAGTACATTCCATATGAGGACAATATACTTGTAAAAATTACAGTTTTTAAGTTATAAGGCTTTTTTAACTAATAAAATATTAAGTTGACCTTGAAAACAGTGGATGTAAGCCGATTCTTAATGGACTGTTAATATGACGTTTGCACCACTGTAAGGAAAATATGAGAAAACAAACCAAACATTTCTGAACATTGAGGGGGATATTTGAGAAAATAACCTGAGATAAAATCCTCTATACATCTCACCAATAAAAAAAATCCATTTTTGATAAGGCACTTTAATCCTTAAGTTTAGCGATGATAACAGTAAACATCAGATGCTTCACGCACATAAAAATGAGGATGGCACTGTTATGATATTGCAGAAGAAAGGTTTTAGGGAACATTGGAAGTACAGAATTTATATGGCATCACTTTGTATCGGTACATGGCATGAAAGTTCAGACAACATATTAGGACAACTTGAGTAACAATAACAGCATACCGTTCCTGAGTTTTGGTACTTTTTCTTCTTCTTCCCCTTCTTCTTTGGATTTAGCACCTGTGTAGAAATCAGTTTGAATCATCAAAACAGATTATTCCATAAATTAAAACACATGCCTTCTTAAAACTAAACATGTCTGAATCTCCATCAGCACACTGCAGTGGGTGTTACTGATGGAAATAGCTCTGTTTACTCTCCCTCTTCAGATTCATGTATTCCAAATGCCACAGGACACTGCTTCCAATAGAGGCTTCCAACAGAGTGTACACACTCCCCAAACATTTTTCAGAACATGTTCACACACTTCATTTTGTATTCTATTACTTGTCCTCTGCTCAAGGAACAATTGATTTTCTCTGTTTTGGAGAAAATTAAAAACTGAGCTAAGGATTGATGAAGCTGAAGACAGCACTGGTCTAAATGATTTGATAACCCCCAGTTACATCACACGAGAGTGGAGAGAGCACCCTGCTCTCCCCACATCTATTCTCCAGATTATGCTTCATAGTTTTACTGACTCTTAACTTTCAGTGATTTATGCTTAGCTTGAACACGGCTGATACACCAGTCAGCAAACTGCAACGAGGACAAGAGGGAAGCACAGCCGTTTAGGGAACTTGCTTAACAGCGTGCAGTACACATATTAGTGAGTTCCATCTGGATGGCTGTATATCAGCCTGTTAATCACTGTAATTAAAGAATCCGTGTATAATCCCAGCTATAATGCTCCATTTCAGTCTTTGGAATACAAATGAACACAACAATAAAGTGAGTCTTTTACATTTTAGATTATTATGTGAGCTACAAATAAATAACAAGAGCAATCAAAGACTGTATAGAAAAGACTATTTCTACCATTGTTTTCTTTTTACAATTTGCTCGTTCAAATATGATGTGAAATTAGCAATTTTGTCCTATCAAGCAATGCTGAGGAACTCTTGCCAAAATTGTTGGATCCAGACTAGAAATTCACTTCTAACTTGCCCTAAACGCCACCTCACGATCAAGCAGAAAGATATCCTTGAACCCTGAAACAAACCTCCTTGGGACAGGCAAAAACTGCTGAAAACTATAGGAAGATAATATACACTCCCACTGGTGAGAAATGACACTCGAAGGTGGCTCTAGAAAATGTTGACTCGGACAAAACTCAAACATAACGTAAAATATGCAACTCAGAACATGTGCACCTGGTATTATAAACTACCGGATCAAGGTGATGCATCGTATACTGACAATCCACGAACGTAAGAGCAGTCAGATTCCAACCTCTGATGAATGTGTTTGTCTGGTTTTATTCATCTAGCTTTCTGGCCCCAGGGGGAAGAGAGACAAAACTTATGTTCACATTACACAGAAAAAAATGACTTTTCCTGACTTTGAGCCTGTGCTCACGCTGCAGTGTGTGGGGAAAAACTACTGTAAATGTTCTTCTGTATGGACGCAATGCTGTGATTAAAGATAGAAGTGAGCCTCATCCGACCCACTTCAGTCCCACAGACCTGCAGTTCTTTACTCTAGTATTCCAGTTTTTCATGATAATGTCAATTATTTTTATTTAATGACTTGATATCATTACTTAGCTGTTTCTTTTTATTTAGTGCTTTGTAGCCTATAAAATTTTATTAGATCGAAGTATTTACTTTATTTGTCATGGCACCAAATTTAAAGTATTAAACCTTAATGGCACTGAGGTTGAAAAATACAGCTGTCCTGAGCATGGCATGAACTAAATCATTTGTTTAAACTGTGTGACCACAGTTGGTTTCAACTTGAAAATATAGCATGAAAAATGTGTACTTTAAATCAGTGAAAAGTGAATAAATCCAACAATAATTTTCTAATCTTTTGTAGACTGACCACAACATAGAAGCTTTCCAGATCACATGTCCTCCTGGTATTGCTCTAATTATTGTGCAGCTTCTGTTGTATACTAACTGTTGTACAGAGATTACGCTATAAATGCTTTGAAGTTGCACAATGTGTCCTATATTCAAGTGAAAAACTACATGCGTTTGAATTATTTCCACTTTTTTCAAAGCATTCTCTTTGTTAAAAATGCCCGATCTCCTGCATGGACTAGTTAAAATGTTTGTGAGGATATTTTTTAATAACAACTTGCCTCGGGTATGTTCAGTTTGAAAATGGGGCACAGCATTTTGCTGTTTCCAGGTTGAATGACATGTTTTATTTAAACATTGTGCAACGGCATGCAACAGTGGGTAACAGTCTCTGAAGCACGTTTTATTCTCGTTCAGTGGGTGTATCAGAGAGTATTACCCTTACAGTGTTGACACGTAAGCTGTGTAAACCCCTCACATTAATAATATGTTAACACCGCTCTACGAGCTCAAATAGCTGTTTGAAGGTTCATGTCTTGGTTAGATATCTGGATCAGGTGACCCTGAATCCTCCCTTAGTTATTCTGCAATAGGTGTAGGCTGCTGGAGGATTCCCATGATGCACTGAGTGTTTCTTCTTCAGACACCTTTCTCACTCACTATGTGTTAATAGACCGCTCTCCACTGAATCATACCTGTTATTAACCTCTGGCTCTCTTCCACAGCATGTCTTCTATCCTGTTTTCCTTCTCTCACCCCAACCGGTTGCAGCAGATGGCCGCCCCTCCCTGAGCCTGGTTCTGCTGGAGGTTTCTTCCTGTTAAAAGGGAGTTTTTCCTTCCCATTGTTGCCAAAGTGCTTGCTCATTGTTGGGTTTTTCTCTCTATGTATGTATTGTAGGGTCTACCTTACAATATAAAGCGCCTTGAGGCGACTGTTGTGATTTGGCGCTGTACAAATAAAACTGAATTGAATTGAATTAGATATCGTGATGAGAGAATAATGAATAATTAATATTATGAAAGGTGTGGGGAAAAGGAGTTGGATTATCACCTCATAGATGTGGAACTGTGACTGGCTTCTGGACATTTCCCTGTAGCTTGTACTGAACTCTCCGATGAAATCGTGGCTGTAAGAACACACACAGAGTCACATTAGGCCATTGCTAAAAACAGGAAACACTGTAGTAAAGCTGTGTCAGGAAAAGTAAAAATAATAATAATGACAAGAGGAATGGTCCAAATGCCTGCTAGAGAATAACAGATTGGATCAATTTGTTTGTAGTGTGCATAATATTTGAAGTCTTCTTCAAGGAGCAGGACTATCACTGAGAAGCTCATTGGTTACTGTAGGCGTGGGTGTAGAAACCATTTATGTAATTTCACAGAGATAATCAGCAGAGTTGGAATTCAGGGTCAGATATTAATAGGAGCTCAGGGCAAAACGCCCTTGAAATGTCACAAACTGTGTATGAAATGAACAATGAAGGGGCAAACTGTGCCCCTGAGTACTGGGAATTCACTTGCTTCAAAAGATAAACACGATCTTTATTCCCTGCCTGACACCATGAAGGTAACCATTGAGAGACAGTTCAGAAAATATTAATAATTAATGTGTTGTATATTTGAAGTAGAAGGGAGCGTTGTCACGTGCAGGGCTCTGCTGAGATATTTTTCCGCAGTGTCTACTCTTTAACAGTGAAAAACAAGAGTGTGTATAAGGACATCCATTTTGGAGAGTGGTCTGTTAGCAAAATCCCAAAAGCACTTCCCTACTTTGCACATATGCTCTGATGTTATCAGGGCAGCTTTTTTGGATTTTAAGAACACACAATAACAGTCTCGCTGGTATCTCTCTTTTTAGAATGTAGTTTTAATACATTAAATAATGATACTGCATAAATTCATGGACCATTGCACCACACACTGTAGCTTTAACATGCAGGAAAGCATTGCTCTCTCACCCTCCATCTCTGTCCCAGTCGTACACCTCCACCTTAATGCTCCTGTGCAGAGAAACAAGTGGATTGAGTGAAATCCCATTAAGAAAAATCAATCAGCACCACAGATTTACTATTTTTCTGTTTATAGAGCTGGCCACTGGTCTGTGGAATGCACATGTCCTCAGCAAAGAGAGGAAGTTCTAGACAAACTAAAGAAGTTTCTACATCTCCTTTCTAAGACTACGGTCTGGTAAGCTTTAATGCTTAAATGTATCCAGGTTTAGGTTCCAAATCTTTAATCTGTAGCTGTCACCTTAGAAATAGACACCTGTACAAAGAGTGCACTCTGCAACAAAATAAAATTAAAATGTTAATTACAGCTCTGTGTTCTAACGATTTCTGAAGCATTTAACTGTAACAGTATTGCATTCTACTGTTATATTTTTATGCATGCTCTTTTATGGCACAGCAACTCTTTCATGGCATGCATTTTTAATTTCTCTCTGCTATTTGGGCTGATTGGGACCTGATGAATGTAAAAACAAAGAATTACCTGATTTATTTATTTTTTTAACCTGATTTTTGTTTCTGAAATTCATTTTAAATTTTGATAGAACAGTGGGAGTATAATGTCCTCGTACGAGGATATCAGGCACTTGTAGAGCAAAATTTAGTATTTTGGTCTAGACAACCCAAAATGTGATGTCCACATATGTGGATGCCAGGTCCTAGGAGGTTAAAAATAAATTATCCATGAAAAAACAAAGTTTGACACTCATATCTGTTGACTGTAGTCCTTTAAAACAATTGAAAGAATGGCTTATAGCTGTATCAGTCAGGACTTTCTGAAGATCCAAGTTGTCTAATTTTATTTCCGATTGGATCTTCATGTTAATGCTAACATGTCAGAACCTGGTCATTTCTGTAACTCTTCTATAGCATTTTCTTTAGTTTAACTCCTGGCCTGTCGCACTACCTGAGTTACACTGTACTAAAATTGTAAAAACCTGGGTAACTACAGTAAACTGTCATTAGCATGCATCATTTTTCTGCAAGCTAACAGTAAGGAAGCGCTTTACTTACTTACTACTTATTACTAAATAATTTTTAAAAGGATCTCAAAGGTATGGAAGCCCGTTTCTGCCACTAAATTTAAAAAAAAAAGTATCCATAACTTGAAATTTTGAGTTATCTTTCTCAAAATTTTGAGTTATTTTCTGGAAATTTTGAGCTAATAACATATTAACTCAAAATGTCAAAAAAATTGACTCAAAATTTTGAGTTAATAGCTCAAAATTTCGAGTTAGGGCTGCCAATCGGTAATCTACGTGATTGTTGTCATTTCCTTGTTACCCGGAAGCTGAAGCCCTCAGCTACAAACGCTACAGCTAAGTTACCGGTATTACAGCCAGTCATGAATGCACAAATTGCTAATTATTTTCATCGTGGCTTCACAAATGATGGAATCTTTGTGTTATTAGCTGAATCACATGGCCTTGCTATCTACAAACGTACTCTCGAAAGCGCCAGTTTGTTGCGATACAGTTTTGAGTGCGCATTCCACATAGATTACTGATTGGCAGCGCTAACTCGAAATTTTGAGTTACTTTTCTCAAAATTTCGAGTTATTAAGTCAAAATTGCGAGAAAGATAACTTGAAATTTTGAGATATGGATACTTTTTTAAAATTTAGTAGCAGAAACGGGCTTCCATACAAAGGAGCTCCTAAACATCGCCCAAACATCTAGTTTACCTAAGTCTTGTCTGTGCCTATTTAGTATTCAAAGGACGATAAAGAGCTAAAAACTTTAACTTTCAGACCAAAACAGAATTAGACACACAAAAAGGAATATTAGCATATACATGAGTTATCAGCCAAATTATTATTTTAAACAAAGTTATTAACCCAGAATTTCTCCATCTGTGCCGCAATAAGAACACAAACAAATCCAAACATGTCTTGGCTTGACTCTGCTTAAAAATATGCTCACCTATATTCCTGTTCCTGTTGTGTATATTAATATTCTCTCCATTTAACTGTAAACATTCATGCATCCCCTTGTGTGTCCTACTATACCTGTCATAGTCACCATTACACAGCGCCCTGACGGGAATTTTAAAAGCCTGCCACACTGGATCCAGAGTATTCTTCACCACCTCTGTTTTGTGGCAGATGGTGTACCTGCGAGACATACAAAGTTAAAGAAAAAGACAAAACAAAAACAAAGCCCTCAGTGCTTCTTCTCCTTATCATTGAGGGAGAGCATCATTTAAAATGCGTTTCAGGAAGCTTGACCCTTAGCTGAAGAAACAGCTTCCAGTTTCTGTTTTATGAGGGATCAGGACTGGCTCTTTGTAACCACGGCTTGCTGCTGTTAAACCCTGCGGCGGAACATTTAGGCTGCATCAGTAAATACCCAGCTGCACTAAAAGAAAATGTGTTAAGTGCGAGACGCTGAAGTCGACTTGAATAAAAGCATCTTCAGGGCAAAGAAACTGCAACCTCCACACGCAGTTTTCACTTAACTCTGTCTTATCCATCCATCCTCTCTTTATGTTTCTCATGTCAACTCTGTGCTATTATTTCCGCTCACCTCTGCATCTACGGCTTCTGAATGGAAGGCATAAGTCACTCATACAACAGGAAGCATTATGTAACATCACACAGGCGGCTTAGCTCCTACTGTACGTCCTCCGTGTATAAGCTTTTAGAGCATTAACCGTCATGCTCGGAGTCTATATGTACTTCAGAAATTTTTGCATGTGTGTTTTTATGTGTATAATAGCTGAGTATGTAATCGCTGGATATCAATAAGAAGTCACTTGTCAACTTACGATCCGTCCTCGTTGCTGCGGTAAAACACAAGAAACGGATCTGATTTTCCGAAGAAATCCTTCTTATCCAGCTTGTTCCCACAAAACTGTAACATCACTGACTCCTAAAGAGGAAGAAAGGGACCAAAACAAACATGACACACTGCCTCAGAAGTGCTCTAAAGACATAAAATATGACCTGCTATTAATACAAAAAGTATTCATATTGGTCAATAGGATGGTGAAGACTTGTGCATGTGTGTTATATATATTTGTTTTGTGTTATTTTCCTTTTGATCCCATGGCTTTTTGTTTGGTGAATTGATTTAATTGATTGAATTGGTTGATTTTATTACACAGTCAACTGGCATCTCTGTCACTTTTATAATTAATTTATCTTTGTAGCAGTTTGCTGCAAAATGGTTCTTTGGTTTTAAAGGATTGACGCTAACACATGGGTCTGACTGTATGATGTTGTACAAAAATGTCAGCAAATAAAAGACTTGAGCCCAGAATATCAGAGAACTTCCCTTCAGAAATATCTGCTTTCTATATTAACTGAATGCTTGGGTGGACAGATTCACTACTGGGAGCACAAGATGATGCCTGCAGCACATTCAGGTTGCACATTTGCACTGTTGCAAGAAGGTCTGCTGTATCTCCCAAAACAGCCTCAAGAGTTTGGAAGAGATACTAGGAGATAGGCACAGGGAGCGCTGGACATGGCTGTACCATGCAGCAGGACCAGTGTCTGCTCTTTTGTGGGAGGAGAAACAGGAGAAGCACTGCCAGAGCCCTACAAAACGCCCTCCAGCAGACTACTCATGTGCATGTTTCTGGCTATATTGTCAGAAACAGACTACATGAACATGGGATCAGGTCCCAGCATCATTTATTGTGCACACAGCTCAGCACCATTCAGGACAGAGCAAAGGTCTGTGGCCACCTGCAAAACCTGCAAAAGCATTCCAGTTTTAGGGGGAATTTCATTTCATTAGCATCAAAAGCAGGTGAATTAACCAACAATGGATTATGTGTCTCACAGAGGGAGAAGCACAGTTTCTCATTTATAGTTATTGTTAAATATATGACTATATTGACGACACAAGTAACTAGCCTTTCTAACTAAGATGGGGGTATTTGACATTAAATTAAATGCTTTATTTTTATCCTTCCAACTCCATAGTGCAAAGTCGTGTGTAAAGCTTACGAATACGTGTATTCTATGTGTGAAAACAATATTAAAATGTTGGACAATTTTAGTTCGATCTGTGTGATTTTTACTTGAAGAAGACAAAATAACCCGAGAATACAGATAAATAAAGCACAGCATCTCAAAGTCTGAAAAGTCCACTTCAAAATGGCCAACAGGTGAACCAAACAGACTCTTACCCTGCAGTTGCTCACTTCTTCTGCTCTCACTATGATAGTGCCACATTTCTTTCCTGGGATTCCACTAGAAAAAAGAAAAACAAAACAGGAAATTGACCGCATTGATTCCAGTGTAAATGCTTTAAATGTAATCTATTTTACGCTGTATATGTCTGTTCTATTACTGCATGGATACTATATTTAGTGCTTCACAGTATTATTTGTCATCTTAGTTTTTTTTCTTAGTATATCTATACTACTCATTACATTTTAAACTGCATTTTGTCATTCTAATCTGAAATTGTGAATTCTTGGTTGTTCATCTTCCTGTGGCATTTCTTTTCACCACAGATTGGGGTTTTGGGCAAATATTTATGATAAGAATATTTAAGGTTGATCAGGAGTTTCAGCAAAATGTTGAAAATGAGAGAATTTCAGGAGACGCTGCATCTAATTTCTCCTCTTCATGTTTTCTCTTGCAGTCACTGCCTGATTGCATTTGTAAATATCAATTAATGCTGAATGAAAACCTTCAGAAAAGAACATCAAAGTAATGCAAACCACATCCAGTGACATTTCAGCTGAAATGTTTGTTTGCATCCTGAGCAGGCGAAGCGTAATATTCAGCCAATAAAGCCAAGGGAGGCTGACCACTAAAAATAGACAAAATGAATGCCACAGACCCCAGGCCTGCTCCAGAGTAAGGAAGGGTAGAGATCATTTATTTTGGCTAAGTAATGTCCAGTAATGCCAGAAAGCGCCTTAAACAAATAAGAAAATTGAGAAATTTATGGCTGATCTAAGCAAGTTTTTGACAATTTCTCCATCGCCTGAGATTCACAGGCATCTTTGGATGAACAGGGAAGCTTCAGTGAAATGAAGCCACTGTACATGGAGAGATTGCTCAGTAAGGGGCCAGATGGAAGAAATGGTGAGACAAAGAACAAAAAAGAGATGGACAGAGCCACAGAGAGAAACAGTGGAAGAACACAGTGCGTAAATCATGGAGTACAAAAAACTGTAGAGGAAGCCTGACACCATCAGTGCGTGACATCACAAGTGTCACTGAAATGGAATTTTAGTCTGTGATCCCCTTCAGTGCTCACAGTCAGTATCTTACACGTGTGTAAATTAGCCTCAATCTTATGTTCTTTACTGATAAAGCTATATGCTATAAAGCAGCTACACCTTCACTCCTAAAAAACTGATTCAATCTTGATGAAACTGGCACATAAATTACCCAGGGTATGTAGCATCAATATGGTGATTGACTCAACATTTACTTTGAATAAAAAGTGCAGTTTTTTTTTTGTGTATTTGTATATAGAAGCTGCAAAATCGAGGCTGTTTAGTGAACATGTGCTGTTTTTACAAACTTAAGTACACAAAGATTCAAAATGAGCTAATATTTTTCTTAAAATGGTACATGTTCTGGTTGTCACTAAGCAAATGACCCATATGCTGTGAGGGTATTGCAGAGAGCTGGGTTTGTATCCTCCCCGGGCCATTTTCTCTCCATCTTCCACTTGCTCTCTCTCCCAGCTTTCCTTTTGCACTCTCAACTCTCCTATCATAATAAAGGCTAAGAATTCCCCAAAAATACTTCTTAAAAATTGTGCATTTTCTCACTTCTGTTCTGTTATTAATAAAATATGGATTTATGAAATTTGCAGTTTACACAGTATTCCATTTTTGGAATTGGCTTTCCAAAACATCTGTGCTGAGCTTTTTCAATGATTACATTTATGTTAGCTTTAATTACCAAGTATCTGGATCTGTGCCATACACCAATACAGTTGCTGGATGTGCCTTGTGTTACGTTCACCTAAAA
Organism: Haplochromis burtoni; assembly: GCF_018398535.1. Classification (NCBI taxonomy): domain Eukaryota; kingdom Metazoa; phylum Chordata; class Actinopteri; order Cichliformes; family Cichlidae; genus Haplochromis; species Haplochromis burtoni. The sequence continues at coordinate 436,204 of NW_024582558.1, read as the reverse complement.
GGGGTCTAGGCGATGAGGGGGGGGAAGTAACAAAATATGTCCGTGTCAGAAAAAGGAGACAGAGGCAAAATGGATAAATTAAAGAGTTTCATTAAAGTTTCTATTAATATTCAGCTAAAAGAGACGGACAAGCCACTTTCACCATTTAAGGAAAAACAAAACTCAAGCGTTGGTCAATAAAGTAAAACGTAAGTCAAAAAGAGAGAGCAGCTCACTCGCTGTAACCATTCACATGGCACTCTGGCCCAGAGCTCACCTGTCCCTGAGCTTAAATCCCTTTAATTACTGATGTGAGTCAGCTGTGTAAAAGAGAAAGGGTGGCACCTCGGGCAGAAGAGATTGAAGGACACGCCCACACAGGCACCTTCAGGAGGAGGCCCTGCTAGGGCCGTAACACCTTGCTAACAAAGTAAGCTAACTTCAGCCGATAACTTTACATTCTCATCCAAATATTGTCACTTTTGGCATCCAGAAGTCCAGATGACAACAAATAAAATGCCACATTCAAGGGTTCAAAGAGGTAGTCCAAAAAAATAGTCCATCATCCATATACAGTCTATGGTTTACAGTTGTTCTTCTATTTTTGTTGTTGTTGCTGCTTTATTTTTATTTGTATGATCCAGAGCCACTCGACTGAGCAGGAGTGAAATGCTTTCAACTTGGGAAGGAGCACAAACAAAGTAACACACCCACACATACACACACACACACACACACAGCTGCCCAGACTTGCAAATATCAATTGCAGAATAATGACGAATATCTAAAAATATCTTCACAAATCCTAAAAAAAGTTACAAATAAAACATGTAGGTGCTAGAAAGAAAGCACAAAGACACAAATAAGCACACACAATCACAAATCTAAAAGACAGTGAATGACTGCGGGCAGAGATGATTACATAACTTAGTGACAGCAACACATTCTTACATCATATTTCTTGTGTATCATTCTTTAGGAAACCCATTCAGTTCCAACCGCTCGTTGATTCTGACACACACAGACACACACTCACTGACAGAGAGAGACACACACTAATGGATGTAGATGCCAGTATGGCCACTTACTTTCAGCTCACTCAATTTCTCCCTTTCGCTCACTCTAACACACACATATGCACACACAAAAAGGACACCCACTGGAGGACATGGGGATCAGACCATGGTTGGACAGCTGATGGCTCACTGTCTTTGGTGGAAAATTAAAACAAGACGAACAGGTTCTTTAGTTCTGCTCTGTGGGTTGAAGCTGCAATAATATCAGGATGCAGCTAACAACCAAAAAGAAGTCTGAAGACCTCTTGGAGAATTTACAAGAAAGCTTTCCAAGGAAACTTTGGTCCATGATTTATGAGGAGCCTTCGTGCAGTAAACAAAACTCTCACTTCTGTGTAATTTTAAATTGGGCTGTATTCGTGCAGTCGCCTTGTTTATATTTAAAGTATTAATGAAATATTTTTAAAGAACCTTGAACTGTTTTAGATTTTCTAAATACCCATGAAGCATTCAAAACTCATGAGAATATATTAGCAAATGTCTGTACTTTTGACTTCCCTATTTAATTTAAGACTTACATCTGGATACAAATCTGGATAGCCGATCAACTCCATCTAAAGGTCTGACAATCCACTGCCATGTTTTTTTAAAGTGTGCGGGTGGAGTTGAAATTGTCGCAGACTAAAACGCATTCTGTGCATCACTGAAGTCAATATGATTATTGTATTTTGTTCTACGTGAAAAAAAATTTAACTTCTTTCTGGATGTTAGCTGCCTTCTGTTCCATTTATTCTGTTAAGACGATCCTACGTTGATGTCCAAGATCCGGGGAGGCCCAATATGAATGATAGTGTTCCATTATGCACTTTTCTACCCAGGTATGGTTTTTACTGGATTGGCAGAGTGTGATAGTAGATGAGCTCCTCAACAGAGCTGGATAAATTGCAGCCTCAAACCATGACAGAGCCTCCACTGTGTTTTACAAATGGCTATGGATACTCACCGTTGTACCTCTCTCCTGACCTTTGCCCTACATACTGATAAATTATTTGTATTTGAACCAAGAAATTGCTGGACTTGCTCTTCTTGTCACTAAACCCATTGATTGATTGATTGATTGATTGGTAATTTATTTCAACATGTGAACAATATACAAGTACATTTAGAAAAGAAAATAAGAGAGAAAAAAATACTATACAAATTACATACAAAAAAAAAAAGTTCTGATTAATTTACATGTTGAAAGGGAGTGGGAAGAAGTACACACTTATTTAATCCCACCCCTTTGCCATAAATTATCAGTTAATATTTAGTCAACTTCCTTACTGATATATTTTGTAATAAAAATAGTGAACAGATTTCTGATATACTTTATACTATAATATCACATCATGAGTTTTTTGTTTGTTTGTTTGTTTTTAAATAGAGACATTCACTTAATTTCAATATTTTCCTTTTCTTTATAGTTCGAGAAGATCATATTTTTATAACTCTTTTTGAACAGTTTTATGTTTGGACATTGCTTTAATTCCATATTCAGTTTGTTCCATAGTTTCACTCCATGAACAGAAACACAAAAGCCTTTTCTTGTAGTACGTACCTTCATTGTTTTGAAGTTACAAAAACCCCTTAAATTATAACTTCCTTCTTTCAAAAAAAACATACTCTGAATATTACCTGGCAGTTCTTTATTTTTTGCTTTGAATAGAATTTGTGCTGTTTGGAATTTCACTATATCGTCAATTTTCAATATTTCAGACTGCAAAAATAGTGAGTTTGTATGTTCCCTATAACCTGCATTGTGGATGATTCGAATTGCTTTTTTTTGAAGAGTAAAAAGTGAATGTAATGTGGTTTTATAGTTATTGCCCCAGACCTCTGCACAATAGCTTAAGTATGGTGAAACCAGTGAACAGTAGAGAATATGAAGTGATGTTCTGTCGAATACCTGTTTTGCCTTGTTTAGTACTGCAATGCTTCGTGATACTTTGGAATGAATATATCTTACGTGAGCTCTCCAGTTAAGTTTTTCATCTATTATTACCCCCAGAAATTTATTTTCACTGACTCTTTCAATATCAACACCATTTATTTGAATCTTTGCATTTGTATTTAAACTACTATTTCCAAATAACATAAGTTTAGATTTATTCAAATTTAATGATAATTTATTTTTATCAAGCCAGAACTTCACTTTACTTATTTCATTAGTCATATCCTCCAATAAATTCTGCAGATCATCACCAGAGCAAAAAATGTTTGTATCGTCAGCAAAGAGAACCATTTTTAATACTTTGGACACTTTACAGATGTCGTTAATGTACAAGTTGAAGAATACCTCAAGTAGCTAAAACCTTTGCATAGTTCTGTATCTTCCAAAGTTGTTTTCACCTGTAATTTGAACCTATTCACAGGTTTGATCAGTTGTGAACAAATTTATGCCTATGAGATAGATAAACCTGAATCTGCTGATCTACTGGTGAATAATGAATCCTACTACAACTAGTACGATTAAAAAGCTGGGAACCTTGACAATTAGTCATTACTTCAAAATACAATGTTTTCAAACCAGACTTGTTAGTACTTTTTGAAATTGACGATTGAATTGTGATTGTGTAATGTCAAACCTTGTGTGATGATAATTGTAATTCTGTTCAGTATGGAAGGCATGTTGGCAGTTAGGCTAACAGCTCGGTTCTTCCTCTGAATGTACTACTCCACTGTTTATGTTTATTTTTGTCAGTACTAGCTAATACTGGAGAGAAACTGTCAAAAATGCTAGCAGGGGACAGACTTCCTGTGCACTAGAGGATGCTTCCAAGCTAACATAAACACCCCATCGAGCGTAAATCTGACATGAACTGCTACAGGTCTAATCACTGCTTTTTTTTCCTGCTATAATTAGCGACCGAGAGGATGAAATCACAGATTCATTCATTTTAAAATATCTCTGATGAGATTCTTTAAGTCTTAAGTTCAGTTAAGGCTTCTACAAAAAGGAGGTGTGAGCTCATCACTGACACATTCACTTTGGGTGAACTGTCCTTTTTCAATATTTGATTTTTACCATCTCAGCATGTTTGCAGTCTGTCATTAGCTCTACTGCTGTTAAAGTGTTCATCTCATTTGGCTGTTGGAGGCAGTGTATGCTTTCATCAACATCATTACTCATTTTCATGCTGCTGCTTCACTTCGAAGACAAACAATGGCAATCTTAAAATCACATGCTGCTTTTCAGTTCACGCCTACATGATCTAAAATTTTAACAGCTTCTTTGAGCTACCCATTGACTCCCAGATTAGAGTAATGTAATACAAATATTTTTGCCCATCACTTTAAAATGGCAAAAATCATATTCCAAGAGTGTGCTGACTGTTGGTCATTGTGCGTGCATTGTGTGGTGTGTGCCACTTACGTCAAAGGTTTTTCTAAGCGGCTTCCCAGGGAGCCGACAATTTCACCCAGTGTGCAGAAGGCCTGGCCCAGGAAGTCCTGCATTAAACAAGGGAAAAGAAGGTTTATGAGTTAAAGAGGAACATTCATTACAATTTTCTTTATACATCTTTTGCATTTGTTCCTTTTTCCTAAATCTGTCCTTAAAGACGGTTTAATATTAATTCAAGACATTTAATTATTAATTTGTGATTTTATAGGCTAAAATACAACATATTCTCTTATATTTTTTAGCTTGCAAAATCCAGTGATTTCAGTCTTTATTATAGGATTTTGTACCATTTTACCCTGCCACTTATCATTGCAATATCTTTTTCAGCTGCAACAAACAAGGCTGAGCCGATTATGTGACTGGCTGTGGCTTCAGCATGACTGAACAAACAGCCATCATACAGAGATACCACACAGCAGCGCCACGTGGAAAACAGAAAACAAAAAGCTATAGGTAAAACAAAATAATTAAGTAACAAAGTAAACAAATTTGCATTTGCACCCGCATTGGAAATATCTCATTTGAAGCTGTTTCTCCAGCAGATTTAAAGTGAAGGGTAAAAAAACACATTACTCAAATTAAATGTCACATTCCCTTCTCCATCCACATTTATTTTGCACACTGACATCTAAGCCCACCGTGCAAAGAGACTAGTGTCCTTGTTGATCACTGCAGGGTGACCACATGAGAGGAGTCAGTGTAGAGATGAGGAGCCCTTGGCCAGCAAGAACAGCAAAACAGAGAATTCTTGCATAAAAAGTGGACTGCTCATGCACTGATACTAAGGCCTCCCCTACGAGACTGAGAATGCACGCGTATAAAAGTGCTTGACAGATGAGCCGTGTTGAGTCCAGTGGGCAGAAAGCTGCTCCAAAGATATATTATACTGATATATATCAGTATATTTCTCCCCCAGCCGAGGTCTCAAAACAAAAAGGATGACAAAAACACTCTGGCCTTTCCTTAACATGTGTGCTACTAGCGAGGAACCCTAGCCAACCGCCTGCTGTACCATTGAAAGTCTAAGGCTAGGAGTTGTGGTGCTATAGATTCACTGTACAGAGAGAAAAGGTTTGAAGGGTTTCTCTCCTAATAATTTAATATATATATATATATATTATATATATATATATATATATATATATATATATTATATTATATTATATATATATTTATATATATATATATATTATATAGTTTTTTTATTTTTTTTATTTTTTTACTTTGTCCTCTGCATTTAGCCCATTCACCCAGTGGGCAGCTACCAATCCAGCGCCCGGGGAGCAGTGTGTAGTGACGTTCCTTCTTACTGATGTTGCTGTCATTCGGTCTCACTACATCTATCACTACGGCGGTCTTCCTCTGCTTGTCCATCACTACTATGTCCGGTTGGATAGCCACGACCATTTTGCATGTCTGTATCTGGAAGTCCCACAAGGTCTTAGCTTGGTCACTCTTGACCACCCTACGGGGGGGATCTCCCATTTTGAACTCGGGACTTCCAGGCCATACTCGGCACAGATGTTTCTGTATACTATGCCAGCCACTTGGTTATGGCTTTCCATGTATGTCCTGCCTGCTAGTATCTTGCACCCTGCTGTTATGTGCTGGATTGTCTCGGGTGCATCTTTACACAATCTGCAACCGCAGTCCTGCCTGGTGCGATAGACGCCTCCCTCTATGGATATTGTGCTTGTTCCTGTGCTGCCATGATTAGTGCCTTCAGTTCAGCTTTGTCCAGCCACTGGTAGAATTTCTAGATGTCAGCAGCTTCCTCTATCTGCCAGTGGTACATACCGAGCAGCAGAGATGGGCAGTAACGCGTTACTTGTAATGCGTTACTGTAATCTGATTACTTTTTTCAAGTAACGAGTAAAGTAAGGGATTACTATTGCAAAAACGGTAATTAGATTACCGTTACTTTCCCGTAGGAACGCTGCGTTACTGCGTTACTAAAACCGTGATTTTTTTGCGAGAATGTCTCATGACAGTGACGTAAGCGAGTGCGACGTTCGTGACAACAGCTGTGTGCAGATCAACAATGGATCATATATCGAGTGCAGAGAGAGTATGAGCGTGCAGCGTTTAAAGCGTGGAAGTACTGACCTTACTTTGAGTTTGATTCCATAAAAAGTGACAAAAACATTAGCGTCCATCGTGCGTGGGAAGAAAACTTCAACTGACCGCGGCACACCTGCACCAGGGTAAACCTCCGCCTACCACAGTCCTGCTTTACAGGTGAAAATAGAGCAACAGGACCGCTGAGTCTTTGACTTTATTTATTTTCTGCTGTGTTTTACTTGCATCTATTTGAAAGACTGAGTGTAAACACAAAAAATATTTTATTTTATGTGCTGGAATGTGCAGAAAATAGGTTTAAATGTTAAACTAATTTATTCAAGTCAGAGAATGTTGCATATAATTAAATTTTTGCTTGATGCATAAAGTTAAAAGATTAAAACTGATAAAACAAGTTAAAAAAAGAGACTTTTCCATTTGATTACATTTTGTATGATGGATTATGTAGAAAAAGTAGAATTGGGCTGAAAGATCTATCGCTTTATCACCTCTTCAGGTTGTAAATCGTGTTTTTAAAAAGTAACTAAGTAACTAAGTAATTAATTACTTTTGAAAATAAGTAATCAGTAAAGTAACGGGATTACTTTTTTGGGGAAGTAATCAGTAATTAGTTACTGATTACTTTTTTCAAGTAACTTGACCAACACCTGCCACAGGGGCCTGTCCTTCCATGATGGTTCCTCGTCTCCCTCCTCTTTCTTGGGTTTCTGCTGCCTGAGGTATTCACTGAGCACTCGGTCAGTTGGGGCCATCTTCCCAATGTATTCTTGGATGTTTGTTGTCTCATCCTGGACTGTGGTGCTGACACTCACCAGTCCCCGGCCCCCTTCCTTCCGCTTAGCGTACAGCCTCAGGGTGCTGGACTTGGGGTGAAACCCTCCATGCATGGTAAGGAGCTTTCTTGTCTTGATGTCAGTGGCTTCTATCTCCTCCTTTGGCCAGCCTATTACCCCAGCAGGGTACCTGATCACGGGCAGGGCGTAGGTGTTGATAGCCCGGATCTTGTTCTTACCATTCAGCTGACTCCTCAGGACTTGCCTGACCTCTGCAGGTACTTGGTGGTTGCAGCTTTTCTAGCAGCCTCTTCATGGTTCCCATTTGCCTGGGATGCCCAGGTACTTGTAGCTGTCCTGTATGTCTGCAATGTTGCCTTCTGTTAGTTTGATACCCTCAGTTCTGACTACCCTCAGTTCTGACTACCTTCCCTCTCTTTGTTACCATCCGACTACACTTCTCCAGTCCGAATGACATTACGTCATTGCTGTATATCCTGGTGGCGTGGATCAGTGAATCACTGTCTTGTTCACTCTTCATACAGCTTTATGGCATCCATGTACAGGAGATGCTCTGTTCTGTAGTCAGTATCCGTAGACAGTCTTGTCAATGTTCTCACTGAGGGGCTTCAGACCTATGCAGAACAGCAGTGGGGACATAGCATCTCCTTGGTAGATCCTGCACTTGATGGCAACCTGTGCTATGGGTTTGAAGTTGGCCTCTAGTGTTGTATGCCACATCATGTGGTACCGAGGCAGGTTATTGGCCAGTTGGATGGGACCGCTCCCTTTCTGGGGTCCTTAGGAATCAGGACTGTCCGGCCTTCTATTCTGGGTGTCTCTCATCAACTAACAGCTGGTTCATTTGTATTGCCAGATGTTCATGGAGTGCAGTCAGTTTGTTCAGCCACTGGGCATGAATAATATCAGAGCCTGCTGTCCGACTCTTCATACTGGAGACCATTTCTTATGTGTCTTATTGGTTGTACCCAGTGATATCATGAACCAATATAAACAAGAACTGCTGGGCCGGCCCCTCCCATACCCCTGTTTTGAATATTTGCATATACATACAAGAAGGTCACACAAAGGGAGGCTCCTCTGTCAGGTAAAAATGACTGTTTTAGTCAAGACAGGCTGCATATAAAGTGCTCAAAAAATGTTTCAATCAGAGTAAAGCATCAAGTCAATTAAACTTGTGGGATATTAATTTGGTCAGTTAAATACCAGAGGAGGTTGTTAATCAGTTTCAGCTGCTTTGGTGTAAATGAAATTAACAACAACGTGTGCATGTATCAGTCACTATCAGTCAAGGACTGGCCTCCAGAGACCCAGCGGTCAACATAACTGAAGCAGAATTGGATAATCTTGACAGAAAGCGAAACAAAACTCAATCAGCATCCAAAGAAGAGCTTTGGAATGTCCTTCAAGAAGGCTGGAGAACTGTTTCTGCACACTGCTTCAGGAAATTCAGAGACAGCTTGTGAGTGTTCAGGCTGTGTGGGTGGGTGATTAACTGATTGAACACAGGAGATTAACACAGGATAGGTACCAAGTGAATAAATAGGTAAAATAGATTAAACTAATGCTGGAGGAGCAGAAGAAAAACATTGGAAACTTATCAAAGGAAGCAAAACTGACAGCAATAGACAAGAACCAATGATTACAAAAACCTATAACTCGAGGAAAAGAAAAAAAAAACAATCCAATAACTGTTACTTGTGATTCCTTGAGTTTTAAAAACCTAATGGAAAACAGAGCTTTTGGGTATCAGGCCCTCTCCTGTGCACCTAAATCCAATCCAGACAGACACACGCACTCTATAATTTACAGATTAGGCTAAAAAACGTTTTTGTTGTTGTTGTTGCCTGCAGTCAGGAATGAATCATTCCCTAGTTACACGGCTATAGGCTCAGGCTGTTGGGGGGACTTCCCATGAGCATTACTTGTCATCTTCCCATGTATATGTCGCTACTTCATGTCATTAATTTAGTCTTTTTCTTCCATAGTTGTTTTGTCCTTGGTCACTGTACTCTTCTCTTGACTTCCCCCTCAGTTCCAATTGTTTGTAGTAGATGCCTGTCCTCCTTGTATCCTGGGGCTGCTGGAGGTGTCTTCCTGTTGAACAGGAGTTCTTCCTTCTCAACATTACCAAGTACTTGTTCATAAAAAATCTGATCATTAAAGATTCCTCTCTCAGTACCTTTCTCAAAACAACTGTTGTTGTAAATTGGTGCTATATAAATACAACTTCCTGTGCCTGGGTGGGTTTCCTCCAAGTACGCAATAGTCCTCCAACATCTCTAAGAGATGTTTGTTAGGTTAAATGATGATTTGAGCCGTAAGTGTGATTATGATTACTTTCTATCTCTGTCTGGTCTGTGATGGACTGGCAGGCTATCCAGAGTGAACACAGATTCTGCTAGAATAGACTTCATCCATCCATCTAAAGAGAGTGGATGGATATTACTGATCCAATTAGAATTTTGGCAGAATTGTATATACAATATGTACATATCATATGCACAATCTCACACATTACAAGAAATTGTTTTAATATGGACTAAAAATTTAGCTTGAATAATATGAAAAATATGTTGAACAAACAAAAATACACATAAAATATTAAAATCCTAAGTCTTCAGAAAACTATAAGAGGTGTGTCATCAGCACCAAACAACACCAAAGGTAGAACAGAACTTTGTTTGAAGGACCCTTGGGCTTTAAGTCTGTTGCACTCAGTAGGTATTTCTTGCATCACACTTGTGAACAGTCTAATAAAGGAAATGCCACTATTCTTTTAAAAGCTGTTAAACAAATAACAAGATGTGATGTGCTTTTCTAACCACAAGACATTTAATAAAGGGAATAAAAGCTCCAGTAAAATCCAGCCGTCTCTCAAGCAGTCATGAGGGAACACCAGCCAGTTAACTTAATTACTGCCTGCAAACAAAAAAGCAATTTCTCCGCCTGGATTCATTTGCTTATCATCGAGTGCTGAATAAAGACTTTGTAATGAGACCGCTGTTTGTGAGAAGCACTGGTGTATTTTTCCACAAAAAAACATGAGTTAAATAACTGTGCGTGGTGACAAGCAGCGCTTAGGAAGAACGTCATACCCTAGCCTTACATCCAACTTTACTGTATGTCCCCTTTCTGAACTGTTTTTCCTGCAGCTTTAAGTACTAAAGGTATGTGAACCATATGGCACGGGGGAAAACATCTGTTTTGATTAGAGAAGGGAGGCATCCTCTAAGGATGCCACTGAAGCTGCCAAAAAAGATACTGTACTTGTGTGCGTTTGCATTTTTTCTTCATTTTTAGCCACACGACTAGGAATGAACTAGACAATGGAGCCATCACTGTGTGCCAGATCTCCTATCCCACACATCCACAATGACGACAGGACGCATCCAAGCGTCCTCAGCCTTCATGCTTAGAGTGAATTGCAGCACTCACATTGCTCACTGCTCACAGAGGAAGCCTCGGGGCACGCTGAGGTTGGGGCTGAGGAAAAGAGCTCCGCCAGCAGTTGGCAGTGAGGTCGAAGCTGGGTAATCGGAATGGGGCTGGGTGTTGAGGTGAAGAGAGAGTTTTATACTGAACTAGTGCTGCTCAAACCTCTGTTTGAACTGAAAGGGAATGTTGTAGCTTTAAGCCAGGGATATATCAAATTTCAGAAAAGCAGAATCCTTAATCAGCAGCAGCATGACAAAACAAAACCAGAAATAACAAAGCTGATCAGAAGCTGTGTCTGATATTTATGCGTTTTATTTGATCATTTTGTTGAGCTTTTTCTATTTCCTGGAGTTGCTGTCAAATGCCCAGGACAGTGTTTTTCTCCAAATTTAATCTCTTTGTTATATTAATAAACCACCTTTTGATAAAGATGACATATTCAACATATTAAATTAGAAACAAAACAATAGAACCTACATGAATGAGAACTTTAAGATATATAGCCTCTGTAGCATTGCTGCCTAAGTTTAGGGGTCAGCGCAAATTGATTGATAACTATCCATTTAAACTAGTCCTCAAAGAAAGTGTAAGTTCCATAAGTACTATCACAAGAAATACAAACAACATGTATTTATTTGAAGTTAAGGCCACACTAACTCATATGAGTTGGGGCCAAAATGTTCTGGAAATCAGTCCATAAAATAATAAAAAAGCAATACCTCATTTCAATTTTTCCAATCTCCCCTTCAGGCTCCTCTTTGTTAAATGACCAGTATTTAACTCATATTTACTTAGTCCCTATGGACCCCAAAGCGCTTTACATATCCAGTCATCCACCCACTGGTGATGGCAAGCTACATTGTAGCCACAGCCACCCTGGGGCGCACTGACAGAGGCGAGGCTGCCGGACACTGGCGCCACCGGGCCCTCTGACCACCACCAGTAGGCAATGGGTGAAGTGTCTTGCCCAAGGACACAACGACCGAGACTGTCCGAGCCGGGGCTCGAACCGGCAACCTTCCGATTACAAGACGAACGGCCAACTCTTGAGCCACGATCGCCTCACATGTTAGCATGTCTGGCATTTATATTTTGTTTCCGTGCAATAGATCTCATTGCATGGATCATTCATTTTACCTCTGCTCTGATTCTCTTTACATTTGTGAAAACAAATGTGTGCTCACAATCAAACACCTGACTGATGTGCTGCCTTCAGGGACAGTCTGTTTTTATTAAGCACTGTGGTCAATTCCCAGATGTGTCAAAACACAGCTTCCAAAAAGCTATTTCAAATTATCAGCCGAACTGAACGTGGTCTGGAAAATGCACAAGATGACTTTAACGGCAAGACTGGTAAAATATAAATTCGTATTTAACTTCTGGACATTGTTTTCACTTCATCACGAAATCACTTTAAGCATATTTGCACTGCACAAGACATAATGTGGATTGCACAACACTGGTCACTATATTCTTCATTTCCAGTTAATACTTGTACAGCTGCTGTTATTGTGTATATATATTTATTTATATTTCTTCATACATTCTTATATAGTTCTATACTGTGTATTGTGTATTTTGTTGTACAGTTATTTTATTTTCAACTTTAATTTATATATTTTATCTTATTCTTTCCCAGTTAAATTTACCCTTCATTCTAATTTGTGTTGTACAGTTATTTCATTTTTAACCTTAATTTATATTTTATTCCTTCCTAGTTAAATTTACCCTTTTTAATTTTTCATATTTATTTCCTATCTTATTCATAGCCTTTTTTTTGTTTTCTTTAGGTCACGAGCAGTTGTCCAAGCATTTCACTGCATATCGTACTGTGTATGACTGTGTACGTGACAAATAAAATTTGAATTTGAATTAAAAGAAAGAGTATATGCAAAGTAGCAGATGCACCCATAACTCAGTGCCCTGATTTATCTCTAATCAGCTGATATTTTTTGTTTTTCTTTGTTTTTTAAACATGAACAGCATCTATGAGGTGTGAGGTCTTGGTGACCTACAGACATAAGGAAACACTTTAAACCTCAGCCCTTGGTTGTTGTGTGGCTCTCAGCCTTTATTCTGGCCTTCAGTAAATGGAGCAAAGTTCAATCAGACTGAGATCATTTACTTGACTTGGTCAGTAAAGAATAGTCCACCTTGTCACCCTGAAAAGCTCTTTGGTTGCTTTGCATGTGTGTTTATGATCACTACTTTTACCCCCAACATTCAAATTCAAATCAGGCTGCTATTGTTCTGGAAGGTTAACTGTGGCTGTATAAAATTTAAATGAATGCATGGCTGATTGTTGAACAGCTGAGGTGAAAGAGACACTCACATGTCTGGAGAGGTTGTCACTCTTGCAGTCTAAATCATACCTGCAGAGAAAAAGGAAAAAGATTAAATATCCGAACATGGACAGTGGCAGCACAAACTGACTGACAGATATGTGACTGAAAGGGAACCGTAGTGTCATTTTTTTTGCCTTCATTATCTAGAGGCATTAATGCAAGGTACACCAGTTCTCACTAATCACTGTAAAGAAGCTATTCATGCTTAACACAGGTTTGTGATGGCAGGACCAAAAGCTTCACTAAAACGATTTCATGCATGTGGGTACATAATTACCAGGCTCAGTACTTTTAGGTCAGGTGAAGGCTTCAGCAATTTTACCACCCAAATTTTCCAGCTTTCAATTATGACGGTTTAATAGCTTTTGGTTTGTAGTCAGTATGTATCTACAATGCCAATTAGATTATTTTAAAAACTGCATAAAATATATTTCAAAAAGAAAGAAATAGCACAGAGAAATATTCAGGGAATCAACCAGAGTCAGCATGCTACGTATTGTATTCAATAAACACCACATTTATAAAACTTCATATAACTATCATCTATAGTATTTATATTATATATGCATATGCACATACATGCACCTGCACACAGTCAGACATACACAAACACACCCGTCACAGATTAATGGATCTCAGTGGTCCATTCTTACACTCATAATGAGTAATATAGTGATTAGGTGCTTAAATGCTTTTGGAGGATTTTTGCATCTGGGAATATTGTTAACTTTAAAGCACAACAAGGCCCCGCATTGCCTCAAGGTTTAGCTGTTCTATTTCAGCTAAATCGCAAATCCACTGACTGAAGCAATAAGAAACTCCAATGAGATTTTACTCGAGACATGTACTCTCGAGTAGAGTCTGGGTAGGTCTGGAACCAGCCAGAGAGGCACCAGTCCTGCAGTTTTTGTTGCTGCATCAGGTTATTGTACATGTATTAACATGATGAGCGTGTCACTCTAGGTTTGTCATTTTTTATACAGATGTATTTCAACCCAAACTATAGTCTTAACCTATAAGCAAGTGCATCTAAGTGCCTAAACCCAACCACACAATTTATTTAGTGTCTAAATCTAAATAACAAGTAAAAATGAAATTAAAAATTAGGTCAAAATTAAACAACTTGAACCAGGTTAACATTTAATGAGATTTAATGACCTCTCAATATTCCTCTCAAAGTTTTTAACTGCGGTACATATTACTACTAGTGTTGAGGGTTTTTTTACCTGCCTGTTTGCAACTGTGCTATTTGAAATTGTGTACCAATTAGAAGAGCAGTAATATAGTAGTTTTTATAGTAATTTTTAGTATTCATTTAGTATCTGAGCATCATTTTGTTTGACAGCCCTTCACGCAAGTGACAGGAAACCCCACGGGGTAGACCTGCAACCTACTTGCAGGTCGGGGGACACTCTACTTAGCCTGCTGCTACCACCACCATACTTCAGCAGTATATGATGGATGGATGGAGTGCTCTTGGCACCCAGTATTGTTGTAGCTAGTCTGTCAGTGCACCAACACCAAACAAGATCTCGTGTATGGTAAGAGAATGCATTGGATGCACAAGTCCCCTGGACTTTGGTAATACCTGAGAGGATGCTAACACCAGATGACAAAAACATTAACAGAGCGATTGTGACACTGCTTGTAGCACTATAAGCAACAATTCATTTTTACAGTCTGTCCAAACTGAAAATGATATAAGGTGATGTCCAATCACTAAATATTCATTCTTCCCTTAATCTATAATGAGTTGTCTGGATAAATCAGTATCCCACCAGGGGCAATCTGATAACAAACTTTTTGACTCAATGGAAAAATTGGACCAATAATTTTTTGTTTTGTTTTTTAGCTGGATATTTGGTTGTGTTACACTAGTGGGTAGGAAATGTGGCCTTGAGCCATTAACCTGAAACAGAGCCCTGAAGCTTCGTTCTAACTCCCTCAGTTTTCACTTTTTATTCAGACCCAAAAGACACCAACTCAAATGTAATCACTTTAGGCAGCTTAACAAGCTTCACTTGGCTCCTTCTGATGCTGTTGAAGGTTTTACTAAAAACTAACAGGCTTTCTCTTGAGGCATGCAGTGTTAATTTTCTGGTGCCCACCGAGCTTACAGTTGTCAAATGAAAAAATAAATGTGGCAGATCTTGCAGATTTATGACTTCCATCTGTGATCGCCGCTTCCCAACAAACGCTCGTAAAGGATTCAGAAATGAGCAATTCCTGTATTTGCCCATCCTAACATTGGTCCAAAACCAAACGCAGCAGCTATGTTGTGCATGCCATCTAATCTACTTGGCTCCCCAGAGAGCAATTTATCCAGCTTTATTTATTTCCTGCACCACGGAACCTCCTTCGGTGTGTCAGGTGTGTGTCAATATGCGAGTGCGGTGTATGTGCAGCAGTGTGCAGCCGAGTGTGTAAATGGAAGAGCCTGAGCGTTTCTTTCTACAGACAGCATGCCATGTACGATAAGGCGCCTGCTGACAAAACGGGGAGATGCCGTGTGTCACTACAGGATGTGGAAGAGAGCTCGAGTACAGTGCCATTACTAATATATTTCCATAAGCGCAAGGAAGACACGCTACTGTTACGCAACACGCTGCCAGCAAAATGCACAGGTGCGCTTCATGTTCTATTCGCCCCTTGCCTCTGTCACTCCCAAAGGTTCATAAATGACTCATTTAATTTTATTTAATTATAAGAGACCCAAAGAGAGCAAGAGAAAAAAAAGAGAGGGAGCACGAGAGGGAGAGCGGGGGAAAAAAGATGTATGTATGATGATTTGGCGGCACATGTTCACCCGCACATACACACGAACACACACAAGAGTGCTAGAGTAGATGTCCCATGGCGTCTTGTGAGTGCACATTTGCTGTGTATGACTGGACGTTCGTGCGTGAATGTTTATGTAGATGACGTCACTCTGCATCGGCACTGGGCCAGACAGGATTTCTCTCGGTCCTGCGCTGTCTGTCTTTGGGAGTGGGGGGTTGCTGCTCAGAGCTCTGTTTGAACTGAGCAACGATGACTAATGACAGCGCACAAATAAATGGGGCCGAAGAGGCAGGCAAACAACAGACAACGGCTCACTGACACTTCAGCGTTGTTTCCTAACAGCTTCATAAACCACTGAAAAGCTTTCAGGCTGACTGACACAAGATATCACACAAATATTTTATTAGCGGCCTCTACACTCACATGATCGAGATGATGTTTTACCAAAAATACTGCTATAAAAGGAAGTGAAAAACCATCCGACCTTCAGCTCATGTAGTCCAAGGCCACTTTATTAAGTTGTATCTTTCTCCTCTTTTGCTTTCAGAAAGCTTTCTTCTGATTGGCTGCCCCGCACAAACAAAAGCTCTGAAAAAGCAGGTGGGTGGAGCTGCAGAGTTATGTGTCTGCCATGACGACATTAAGGATATATCTGCTCACTGAGATCATACCAAACCAAGAGTAGAAAAACTCTCAGAAGCAGCCTGAGACCTGAGCTTTTGGCTTTCAGAGATTCAACACTGACCTCATTATTTGACACCGACCCTGAAAAGTATGGTGGCTCTAAAAGGTCAAAAAAAACTTAAATATCTGTAAATGGAAAAATGGGACACAATAACGTGATGGAACAACTGCAGAAGTAAAAGAGCAAAAAACTTGTAAAGGATTGCATTTAAAAGTATAATACTATATATTTGTTACTGTTAGCAAACGTCTATCTACTGTTAGCTTATCAGCTCGGTTTTTCTGTGTACTTTTGCAACATTTTTCTATTTGCTGTTGTTTCTACTGTTACTAGTGTTTTTAGTGTCAACGCATGTGTGCATTTTCACTAGTCACCGTTTTTTCTTCTAAAATGCATATTATTATGCATTATAAGTATTTTATGATTAAGAATATTGACATGCATGTTATATTTACAAAAAATAATTAATTTTGGATAGAAAAGTTCGCATCCCAGTGCAGCACTGTGGCACGGTTAGCACTATTGCCTCACAGCATGAAGGACCTTTGTTGGACTCCACCACCTGGCCGGGGCTTTTCTGTGTGGAGTTGCATGTCCGTGTTCGTGTGGGTTCTGTTATGTTAATTGTTACTGTGTTCCTATGTTAATGTGATGAGTGAGTGTGAATGGTTGTCTGTCCCTCTATGTTAACCCTGTGACACACTGGCGATTTGTCCAGGGTGTACACTGCATCTTGCCCTATGGTAGCTGGGATAGGCTTCAAAACTTCTGCAACTAAAACAGAATAAAACAGACTATATTCAATTCTTCTCATACTCTTTTGTTCGATTCCTTGTGTACATACACAGGGAATATTTTGTTGTTTCATCTTGGATTGTGTGTATGTTAGTTTTCAGCCTGCTTCTTTGTCCCAATCACATATTGTCTATATTTTAAATCTCAATGTTTCCTGTTGTTTTCAGCGTATTTTAATGTTAACATTCTGGATTACAGCAATAATGCAGTATTTATATTACCACAGTGAATAAGAGGCTTCCTCTAATGCACAAACTTTTACATTTATATATAAAGCTGTGTGTCTTTCACACCGTGCCATCATTTATTTTGTTTTTCAGTTCAAATTCAGTCAATATTTATTGTTTTTTTTCTTCCCCCAAAATGGAACAGAAACATGACATGCATTCTTCATGGAGAATTTCTTCTTCTGCTCTGTAAAGGTCTTTGTTTTGCAGGAGATATTCAACATTAATATATTTAAGCAAATCTGACCTTGAAATTGGTTCCACTCTTTTATTCTTGAGTACCTTAAATATTTTTATATAGCTATATCTTTATTGTATTCCTTTTTTGGTGAGCATTTCACTTCATTTTTTGAGGTCTGATCCAATTTGCAACACTTGATTAGACCACCATCCACCCAGGGGGAGCGTCTCAAACCATCAAATAAATAAATAAAGTAGGGGAGCATTCGGCATGGCCAGCGTCTATAAGGGCAGTTTGTGGGGGCTTAGTGCTAGCTGGCTATATGGGTCTATTGAAGGGATTTGAAGCTTTATAAAGAAGATGGAGGTAAGGAAGGAGTGTAGGAGCAGCAATGAAATGAGTTTCAGACCTCAGGACAAAGCAGGAGGCGAGTGCAGTTACTGGTCCTGTAATGAGAAAGAACCTGTGTGTGTACATGCATGTTAAAGCTCAACATGAGTGCAAAAGACTGCTTGAGCAGTAAAGTGTATGCATGAATGTGTGTGTGTGTGTGTGTGTGTGTGTGTGTGCGCGCGCGTGTCTGGACATTTGTCTTGGTTTGAGGGCAGGCAGTGTGTGGGCGTTGCCATGTCCTAGCTGCGAGTGATCACAGGACCATCAGCCCAGAAGACAGTAACAAGGGCCTGATCCTCACCCACTCACAAGAAGCCCCACAGGGAGTCGGCTAGACGGCGCGCGCACACACACACGCGCACACACACACACACACACACACACACACACTCCATCACCCACTCTTCACTACTTGTCAGCTTTTAACATCTTGTATGATATTCTGGCAAAGTCTGCACTACATTCCTCTGGTCCACAGGGATATACACACAAACGTTAAAGCACATGCACAGAAATGCTTGAGTTATTTATACTTTTACACACAGAGACATTCAAAAACACATTCTCTATGGCTGAATGATATAGATGAACATCATCTCTCCTTATTTTTATTGTGAGATGGTGCAGTACAGAATATTTAGGTCTGTATTTTCTGTGAGAAATATTACAAGCAGTTCTTTTAAAACAGACTGGTGTGTCAAATGAGAATCATTTCTTTATGTCATTTGATTCATACAGTAAAGGTATGAAGTGAGGTTGAGAGGTTATCGTCAACAGTCAGTATTTTACAACTCAAATACAATGCAATATATTGTTTAGTTTCATATCATAACTCAATGCATCTGGGCATGTCGACATGTGTTTTCATGTTAACTTTGAACACGAAACAGTTGTTGGTGCCAGATAGGCAAATGTGAGTACTTCAGATATATGCTGATCTACTCTGGGATTTTTTCCACAACCATTTTGAGGATTTATAGAGAAATAGACTGAAAAAGAGAAAATATTCAATGAGCAGCAGTTCTCTGGTGAAAATGCCCTTTTGATGCCAGGGGTCAGAGGAGAACGTGTGACAGGATATGTAAGAGTGGATGCATCCTGTTTTGTATCAATGGTTGGGGGATATTTTCCAAGTGCCCCCTTAGTACCAACTGAGCATAATTTAAATCCCACAGGCTAACACAGTACTGTTGCTGACCACATCGCTTTATAACCACACCATACCCATTTTCTAATGGTTGCTGTTACCAGAATAAGCTTGGATCATCTCAAAATATCTTTCTGAACAAAACACTGTTCTGCATAGTTCACTGTACTCAAATGGCCTCCACAGTCACCAGATCTCAATCCAATACTTCTCAATCTGTTTTAGTCAAGACAGGCTGCATATGAAGTGCTTAAAAAAATGTTTAAATCAGAGTACAGCATCAAGTCAGTTAAACTTGTGGGATATTGATCTGATCAGTTAAATAAAAGAGGAGGTTGTTAATCAGTTTCAGCTGCTTTGGTGTTAATGAAATTAACAACAACACGTGCACTAGTGTGCCACTGCTGCTATAGCTCATATATATATTAGGGGT
>NW_024582558.1:413632-416441 GCF_018398535.1 Haplochromis burtoni | reverse complement strand
CAGTGGGCAGCTACCAATCCAGCGCCCGGGGAGCAGTGTGTAGTGACGTTCCTTCTTACTGATGTTGCTGTCATTCGGTCTCACTACATCTATCACTACGGCGGTCTTCCTCTGCTTGTCCATCACTACTATGTCCGGTTGGATAGCCACGACCATTTTGCATGTCTGTATCTGGAAGTCCCACAAGGTCTTAGCTTGGTCACTCTTGACCACCCTACGGGGGGGATCTCCCATTTTGAACTCGGGACTTCCAGGCCATACTCGGCACAGATGTTTCTGTATACTATGCCAGCCACTTGGTTATGGCTTTCCATGTATGTCCTGCCTGCTAGTATCTTGCACCCTGCTGTTATGTGCTGGATTGTCTCGGGTGCATCTTTACACAATCTGCAACCGCAGTCCTGCCTGGTGCGATAGACGCCTCCCTCTATGGATATTGTGCTTGTTCCTGTGCTGCCATGATTAGTGCCTTCAGTTCAGCTTTGTCCAGCCACTGGTAGAATTTCTAGATGTCAGCAGCTTCCTCTATCTGCCAGTGGTACATACCGAGCAGCAGAGATGGGCAGTAACGCGTTACTTGTAATGCGTTACTGTAATCTGATTACTTTTTTCAAGTAACGAGTAAAGTAAGGGATTACTATTGCAAAAACGGTAATTAGATTACTGTTACTTTCCCGTAGGTTTGATCAGTTGTGAACAAATTTATGCCTATGAGATAGATAAACCTGAATCTGCTGATCTACTGGTGAATAATGAATCCTACTACAACTAGTACGATTAAAAAGCTGGGAACCTTGACAATTAGTCATTACTTCAAAATACAATGTTTTCAAACCAGACTTGTTAGTACTTTTTGAAATTGACGATTGAATTGTGATTGTGTAATGTCAAACCTTGTGTGATGATAATTGTAATTCTGTTCAGTATGGAAGGCATGTTGGCAGTTAGGCTAACAGCTCGGTTCTTCCTCTGAATGTACTACTCCACTGTTTATGTTTATTTTTGTCAGTACTAGCTAATACTGGAGAGAAACTGTCAAAAATGCTAGCAGGGGACAGACTTCCTGTGCACTAGAGGATGCTTCCAAGCTAACATAAACACCCCATCGAGCGTAAATCTGACATGAACTGCTACAGGTCTAATCACTGCTTTTTTTTCCTGCTATAATTAGCGACCGAGAGGATGAAATCACAGATTCATTCATTTTAAAATATCTCTGATGAGATTCTTTAAGTCTTAAGTTCAGTTAAGGCTTCTACAAAAAGGAGGTGTGAGCTCATCACTGACACATTCACTTTGGGTGAACTGTCCTTTTTCAATATTTGATTTTTACCATCTCAGCATGTTTGCAGTCTGTCATTAGCTCTACTGCTGTTAAAGTGTTCATCTCATTTGGCTGTTGGAGGCAGTGTATGCTTTCATCAACATCATTACTCATTTTCATGCCGCTGCTTCACTTCGAAGACAAACAATGGCAATCTTAAAATCACATGCTGCTTTTCAGTTCACGCCTACATGATCTAAAATTTTAACAGCTTCTTTGAGCTACCCATTGACTCCCAGATTAGAGTAATGTAATACAAATATTTTTGCCCATCACTTTAAAATGGCAAAAATCATATTCCAAGAGTGTGCTGACTGTTGGTCATTGTGCGTGCATTGTGTGGTGTGTGCCACTTACGTCAAAGGTTTTTCTAAGCGGCTTCCCAGGGAGCCGACAATTTCACCCAGTGTGCAGAAGGCCTGGCCCAGGAAGTCCTGCATTAAACAAGGGAAAAGAAGGTTTATGAGTTAAAGAGGAACATTCATTACAATTTTCTTTATACATCTTTTGCATTTGTTCCTTTTTCCTAAATCTGTCCTTAAAGACGGTTTAATATTAATTCAAGACATTTAATTATTAATTTGTGATTTTATAGGCTAAAATACAACATATTCTCTTATATTTTTTAGCTTGCAAAATCCAGTGATTTCAGTCTTTATTATAGGATTTTGTACCATTTTACCCTGCCACTTATCATTGCAATATCTTTTTCAGCTGCAACAAACAAGGCTGAGCCGATTATGTGACTGGCTGTGGCTTCAGCATGACTGAACAAACAGCCATCATACAGAGATACCACACAGCAGCGCCACGTGGAAAACAGAAAACAAAAAGCTATAGGTAAAACAAAATAATTAAGTAACAAAGTAAACAAATTTGCATTTGCACCCGCATTGGAAATATCTCATTTGAAGCTGTTTCTCCAGCAGATTTAAAGTGAAGGGTAAAAAAACACATTACTCAAATTAAATGTCACATTCCCTTCTCCATCCACATTTATTTTGCACACTGACATCTAAGCCCACCGTGCAAAGAGACTAGTGTCCTTGTTGATCACTGCAGGGTGACCACATGAGAGGAGTCAGTGTAGAGATGAGGAGCCCTTGGCCAGCAAGAACAGCAAAACAGAGAATTCTTGCATAAAAAGTGGACTGCTCATGCACTGATACTAAGGCCTCCCCTACGAGACTGAGAATGCACGCGTATAAAAGTGCTTGACAGATGAGCCGTGTTGAGTCCAGTGGGCAGAAAGCTGCTCCAAAGATATATTATACTGATATATATCAGTATATTTCTCCCCCAGCCGAGGTCTCAAAACAAAAAGGATGACAAAAACACTCTGGCCTTTCCTTAACATGTGTGCTACTAGCGAGGAACCCTAGCCAACCGCCTGCTGTACCATTGAAAGTCTAAGGCTAGGAGTTGTGGTGCTATAGATTCACTGTACAGAGAGAAAAGGTTTGAAGGGTTTCTCTAATAATATAT
>NW_024582558.1:399491-412219 GCF_018398535.1 Haplochromis burtoni | reverse complement strand
TTTATCACCTCTTCAGGTTGTAAATCGTGTTTTTAAAAAGTAACTAAGTAACTAAGTAATTAATTACTTTTGAAAATAAGTAAACAGTAAAGTAACGGGATTACTTTTTTGGGGAAGTAATCAGTAATTAGTTACTGATTACTTTTTTCAAGTAACTTGACCAACACTGCCGAGCAGGGGCCTGTCCTTCCATGATGGGTTCCTCCTCTTGCTCCTCTTTCTTGGGTTTCTGCTGCCAGAGGTATTCACTGAGCACGTGATCGGTTGTGGTCATCTTACAAGCAGTAGTAAGTAATCTTGAATGTTTGTTGTCTCATCCTGGACTGTGGTGCTGACACTCACCAGTCCCCGGCCTCCTTCCTTCCACTTAGCGTACAGCCTAAGGGTGCTGGACTTGGGGTGAAACCCTCCATTCATGGTGCATGTTTCCTGGTCTTGATGTCAGTGGCTTCTATCTCGTCCATTGACCAGCTCATTATCCCAGCAGGGTACCTGATCACGGGCAGGGCGTAGGTGTTGATAGCCCGGATCTTGTTCTTGCCATTCAGCTGACTTCTCAGGACTTGCCTGACCCTCTGCAGGTACTTGATGGTTGCAGCTTTCCTAGCGTCCTCTTCGTGGTTCCCATTTGCCTGTGGGATGCCCAGGTACTTGTAGCTGTCCTGTATGTCTGCAATGTTGCCTTCTGTTAGTTTGATACCCTCAGTTCTGACTACCTTCCCTCTCTTTGTTACCATCCGACTACACTTCTCCAGTCCGAATGACATTACGTCATTGCTGTATATCCTGGTGGCGTGGATCAGTGAATCAATGTCTTGTTCACTCTTCATACAGCTTGATGGCATCCATGTACAGGAGATGCTCTGTTCTGTAGTCAGTATCCGTAGACAGTCTTGTCAATGTTCTCACTGAGGGGCTTCAGACCTATGCAGAACAGCAGTGGGGACATAGCATCTCCTTGGTAGATCCTGCACTTGATGGCAACCTGTGCTATGGGTTTGAAGTTGGCCTCTAGTGTTGTATGCCACATCATGTGGTACCGAAGCAGGTTATTGGCCAGTTGGATGGGACCGCTCCCTTTCTGGGGTCCTTAGGAATCAGGACTGTCAGGCCTTCTATTCCGGGTGTCTCTCATCAACTAACAGCTGGTTCATTTGTATTGCCAGATGTTCATGGAGTGCAGTCAGTTTGTTCAGCCACTGGGCATGAATAATATCAGAGCCTGCTGTCCGACTCTTCATACTGGAGACCATTTCTTATGTGTCTTATTGGTTGTACCCAGTGATATCATGAACCAATATAAACAAGAACTGCTGGGCCGGCCCCTCCCATACCCCTGTTTTGAATATTTGCATATACATACAAGAAGGTCACACAAAGGGAGGCTCCTCTGTCAGGTAAAAATGACTGTTTTAGTCAAGACAGGCTGCATATAAAGTGCTCAAAAAATGTTTCAATCAGAGTAAAGCATCAAGTCAATTAAACTTGTGGGATATTAATTTGGTCAGTTAAATACCAGAGGAGGTTGTTAATCAGTTTCAGCTGCTTTGGTGTAAATGAAATTAACAACAACGTGTGCATGTATCAGTCACTATCAGTCAAGGACTGGCCTCCAGAGACCCAGCGGTCAACATAACTGAAGCAGAATTGGATAATCTTGACAGAAAGCGAAACAAAACTCAATCAGCATCCAAAGAAGAGCTTTGGAATGTCCTTCAAGAAGGCTGGAGAACTGTTTCTGCACACTGCTTCAGGAAATTCAGAGACAGCTTGTGAGTGTTCAGGCTGTGTGGGTGGGTGATTAACTGATTGAACACAGGAGATTAACACAGGATAGGTAACAAGTGAATAAATAGGTAAAATAGATTAAACTAATGCTGGAGGAGCAGAAGAAAAACATTGGAAACTTATCAAAGGAAGCAAAACTGACAGCAATAGACAAGAACCAATGATTACAAAAACCTATAACTCGAGGAAAAGAAAAAAAAAACAATCCAATAACTGTTACTTGTGATTCCTTGAGTTTTAAAAACCTAATGGAAAACAGAGCTTTTGGGTATCAGGCCCTCTCCTGTGCACCTAAATCCAATCCAGACAGACACACGCACTCTATAATTTACAGATTAGGCTAAAAAACGTTTTTGTTGTTGTTGTTGCCTGCAGTCAGGAATGAATCATTCCCTAGTTACACGGCTATAGGCTCAGGCTGTTGGGGGGACTTCCCATGAGCATTACTTGTCATCTTCCCATGTATATGTCGCTACTTCATGTCATTAATTTAGTCTTTTTCTTCCATAGTTGTTTTGTCCTTGGTCACTGTACTCTTCTCTTGACTTCCCCCTCAGTTCCAATTGTTTGTAGTAGATGCCTGTCCTCCTTGTATCCTGGGGCTGCTGGAGGTGTCTTCCTGTTGAACAGGAGTTCTTCCTTCTCAACATTACCAAGTACTTGTTCATAAAAAATCTGATCATTAAAGATTCCTCTCTCAGTACCTTTCTCAAAACAACTGTTGTTGTAAATTGGTGCTATATAAATACAACTTCCTGTGCCTGGGTGGGTTTCCTCCAAGTACGCAATAGTCCTCCAACATCTCTAAGAGATGTTTGTTAGGTTAAATGATGATTTGAGCCGTAAGTGTGATTATGATTACTTTCTATCTCTGTCTGGTCTGTGATGGACTGGCAGGCTATCCAGAGTGAACACAGATTCTGCTAGAATAGACTTCATCCATCCATCTAAAGAGAGTGGATGGATATTACTGATCCAATTAGAATTTTGGCAGAATTGTATATACAATATGTACATATCATATGCACAATCTCACACATTACAAGAAATTGTTTTAATATGGACTAAAAATTTAGCTTGAATAATATGAAAAATATGTTGAACAAACAAAAATACACATAAAATATTAAAATCCTAAGTCTTCAGAAAACTATAAGAGGTGTGTCATCAGCACCAAACAACACCAAAGGTAGAACAGAACTTTGTTTGAAGGACCCTTGGGCTTTAAGTCTGTTGCACTCAGTAGGTATTTCTTGCATCACACTTGTGAACAGTCTAATAAAGGAAATGCCACTATTCTTTTAAAAGCTGTTAAACAAATAACAAGATGTGATGTGCTTTTCTAACCACAAGACATTTAATAAAGGGAATAAAAGCTCCAGTAAAATCCAGCCGTCTCTCAAGCAGTCATGAGGGAACACCAGCCAGTTAACTTAATTACTGCCTGCAAACAAAAAAGCAATTTCTCCGCCTGGATTCATTTGCTTATCATCGAGTGCTGAATAAAGACTTTGTAATGAGACCGCTGTTTGTGAGAAGCACTGGTGTATTTTTCCACAAAAAAACATGAGTTAAATAACTGTGCGTGGTGACAAGCAGCGCTTAGGAAGAACGTCATACCCTAGCCTTACATCCAACTTTACTGTATGTCCCCTTTCTGAACTGTTTTTCCTGCAGCTTTAAGTACTAAAGGTATGTGAACCATATGGCACGGGGGAAAACATCTGTTTTGATTAGAGAAGGGAGGCATCCTCTAAGGATGCCACTGAAGCTGCCAAAAAAGATACTGTACTTGTGTGCGTTTGCATTTTTTCTTCATTTTTAGCCACACGACTAGGAATGAACTAGACAATGGAGCCATCACTGTGTGCCAGATCTCCTATCCCACACATCCACAATGACGACAGGACGCATCCAAGCGTCCTCAGCCTTCATGCTTAGAGTGAATTGCAGCACTCACATTGCTCACTGCTCACAGAGGAAGCCTCGGGGCACGCTGAGGTTGGGGCTGAGGAAAAGAGCTCCGCCAGCAGTTGGCAGTGAGGTCGAAGCTGGGTAATCGGAATGGGGCTGGGTGTTGAGGTGAAGAGAGAGTTTTATACTGAACTAGTGCTGCTCAAACCTCTGTTTGAACTGAAAGGGAATGTTGTAGCTTTAAGCCAGGGATATATCAAATTTCAGAAAAGCAGAATCCTTAATCAGCAGCAGCATGACAAAACAAAACCAGAAATAACAAAGCTGATCAGAAGCTGTGTCTGATATTTATGCGTTTTATTTGATCATTTTGTTGAGCTTTTTCTATTTCCTGGAGTTGCTGTCAAATGCCCAGGACAGTGTTTTTCTCCAAATTTAATCTCTTTGTTATATTAATAAACCACCTTTTGATAAAGATGACATATTCAACATATTAAATTAGAAACAAAACAATAGAACCTACATGAATGAGAACTTTAAGATATATAGCCTCTGTAGCATTGCTGCCTAAGTTTAGGGGTCAGCGCAAATTGATTGATAACTATCCATTTAAACTAGTCCTCAAAGAAAGTGTAAGTTCCATAAGTACTATCACAAGAAATACAAACAACATGTATTTATTTGAAGTTAAGGCCACACTAACTCATATGAGTTGGGGCCAAAATGTTCTGGAAATCAGTCCATAAAATAATAAAAAAGCAATACCTCATTTCAATTTTTCCAATCTCCCCTTCAGGCTCCTCTTTGTTAAATGACCAGTATTTAACTCATATTTACTTAGTCCCTATGGACCCCAAAGCGCTTTACACTATATTCAGTCATCCACCCACTGGTGATGGCAAGCTACATTGTAGCCAGAGCTGCCCTGGGGCACCCTGACAGAGGCGAGGCTGCCGGACACTGGCGCCACCGGGCCCTCTGACCACCACCCACCAGTAGGCAATGGGTGAAGTGTCTTGCCCAAGGACACAACGATCGAGACTATCAGAGCCGGGGTTCGAACCGGCAACCTTCCGATTACAAGACAAACGGCCAACTCTTGAGCCACGATCGCCTCACATGTTAGCATGTCTGGCATTTATATTTTGTTTCCGTGCAATAGATCTCATTGCATGGATCATTCATTTTACCTCTGCTCTGATTCTCTTTACATTTGTGAAAACAAATGTGTGCTCACAATCAAACACCTGACTGATGTGCTGCCTTCAGGGACAGTCTGTTTTTATTAAGCACTGTGGTCAATTCCCAGATGTGTCAAAACACAGCTTCCAAAAAGCTATTTCAAATTATCAGCCGAACTGAACGTGGTCTGGAAAATGCACAAGATGACTTTAACGGCAAGACTGGTAAAATATAAATTCGTATTTAACTTTCAGGAACTTTTCGATCGCTTTGCATTTAACTTGTGCTAGAAAACCAAAAGTATCAAAAAAGTATTATTTTAATGTGGATTACACAACACTGGTCACTATATTCTTCATTTCCAGTTAATACTTGTACAGCTGCTGTTATTGTGTGTATATATATATATATTTATTTATTTATATTTCTTCATACATTCTTATATAGTTCTATATTGTGTATTGTGTATTTTGTTGTACAGTTATTTTATTTTCAACTTTAATTTATATATTTTATCTTATTCTTTCCCAGTTAAATTTACCCTTCATTCTAATTTGTGTTGTACAGTTATTTCATTTTTAACCTTAATTTTCTTTATATTTTATTCCTTCCTAGTTAAATTTACCCTTTTTAATTTTTCATATTTATTTCCTATCTTATTCATAGCCTTTTCCTTTTTTTTTCTTTAGGTCACGAGCAGTTGTCCAAGCATTTCACTGCATATCGTACTGTGTATGACTGTGTACGTGACAAATAAAATTTGAATTTGAATTAAAAGAAAGAGTATATGCAAAGTAGCAGATGCACCCATAACTCAGTGCCCTGATTTATCTCTAATCAGCTGATATTTTTTGTTTTTCTTTGTTTTTTAAACATGAACAGCATCTATGAGGTGTGAGGTCTTGGTGACCTACAGACATAAGGAAACACTTTAAACCTCAGCCCTTGGTTGTTGTGTGGCTCTCAGCCTTTATTCTGGCCTTCAGTAAATGGAGCAAAGTTCAATCAGACTGAGATCATTTACTTGACTTGGTCAGTAAAGAATAGTCCACCTTGTCACCCTGAAAAGCTCTTTGGTTGCTTTGCATGTGTGTTTATGATCACTACTTTTACCCCCAACATTCAAATTCAAATCAGGCTGCTATTGTTCTGGAAGGTTAACTGTGGCTGTATAAAATTTAAATGAATGCATGGCTGATTGTTGAACAGCTGAGGTGAAAGAGACACTCACATGTCTGGAGAGGTTGTCACTCTTGCAGTCTAAATCATACCTGCAGAGAAAAAGGAAAAAGATTAAATATCCGAACATGGACAGTGGCAGCACAAACTGACTGACAGATATGTGACTGAAAGGGAACCGTAGTGTCATTTTTTTTGCCTTCATTATCTAGAGGCATTAATGCAAGGTACACCAGTTCTCACTAATCACTGTAAAGAAGCTATTCATGCTTAACACAGGTTTGTGATGGCAGGACCAAAAGCTTCACTAAAACGATTTCATGCATGTGGGTACATAATTACCAGGCTCAGTACTTTTAGGTCAGGTGAAGGCTTCAGCAATTTTACCACCCAAATTTTCCAGCTTTCAATTATGACGGTTTAATAGCTTTTGGTTTGTAGTCAGTATGTATCTACAATGCCAATTAGATTATTTTAAAAACTGCATAAAATATATTTCAAAAAGAAAGAAATAGCACAGAGAAATATTCAGGGAATCAACCAGAGTCAGCATGCTACATATTGTATTCAATAAACACCACATTTATAAAACTTCATATAACTATCATCTATAGTATTTATATTATATATGCATATGCACATACATGCACCTGCACACAGTCAGACATACACAAACACACCCGTCACAGATTAATGGATCTCAGTGGTCCATTCTTACACTCATAATGAGTAATATAGTGATTAGGTGCTTAAATGCTTTTGGAGGATTTTTGCATCTGGGAATATTGTTAA
Organism: Haplochromis burtoni; assembly: GCF_018398535.1. Classification (NCBI taxonomy): domain Eukaryota; kingdom Metazoa; phylum Chordata; class Actinopteri; order Cichliformes; family Cichlidae; genus Haplochromis; species Haplochromis burtoni. Next base: position 405,364 of record NW_024582558.1, on the reverse strand, counting down.
CTTTAAAGCACAACAAGGCCCCGCATTGCCTCAAGGTTTAGCTGTTCTATTTCAGCTAAATCGCAAATCCACTGACTGAAGCAATAAGAAACTCCAATGAGATTTTACTCGAGACATGTACTCTCGAGTAGAGTCTGGGTAGGTCTGGAACCAGCCAGAGAGGCACCAGTCCTGCAGTTTTTGTTGCTGCATCAGGTTATTGTACATGTATTAACATGATGAGCGTGTCACTCTAGGTTTGTCATTTTTCATACAGATGTATTTCAACCCAAACTATAGTCTTAACCTATAAGCAAGTGCATCTAAGTGCCTAAACCCAACCACACAATTTATTTAGTGTCTAAATCTAAATAACAAGTAAAAATGAAATTAAAAATTAGGTCAAAATTAAACAACTTGAACCAGGTTAACATTTAATGAGATTTAATGACCTCTCAATATTCCTCTCAAAGTTTTTAACTGCGGTACATATTACTACTAATGTTGAGGGGTTTTTTACCTGCCTGTTTGCAACTGTGCTATTTGAAATTGTGTACCAATTAGAAGAGCAGTAATATAGTAGTTTTTATAGTAATTTTTAGTATTCATTTAGTATCTGAGCATCATTTTGTTTGACAGCCCTTCACGCAAGTGACAGGAAACCCCACGGGGTAGACCTGCAACCTACTTGCAGGTCGGGGGACACTCTACTTAGCCTGCTGCTACCACCACCATACTTCAGCAGTATATGATGGATGGATGGAGTGCTCTTGGCACCCAGTATTGTTGTAGCTAGTCTGTCAGTGCACCAACACCAAACAAGATCTCGTGTATGGTAAGAGAATGCATTGGATGCACAAGTCCCCTGGACTTTGGTAATACCTGAGAGGATGCTAACACCAGATGACAAAAACATTAACAGAGCGATTGTGACACTGCCTGTAGCACTATAAGCAACAATTCATTTTTACAGTCTGTCCAAACTGAAAATGATATAAGGTGATGTCCAATCACTAAATATTCATTCTTCCCTTAATCTATAATGAGTTGTCTGGATAAATCAGTATCCCACCAGGGGCAATCTGATAACAAACTTTTTGACTCAATGGAAAAATTGGACCAATAATTTTTTGTTTTGTTTTTTAGCTGGATATTTGGTTGTGTTACACTAGTGGGTAGGAAATGTGGCCTTGAGCCATTAACCTGAAACAGAGCCCTGAAGCTTCGTTCTAACTCCCTCAGTTTTCACTTTTTATTCAGACCCAAAAGACACCAACTCAAATGTAATCACTTTAGGCAGCTTAACAAGCTTCACTTGGCTCCTTCTGATGCTGTTGAAGGTTTTACTAAAAACTAACAGGCTTTCTCTTGAGGCATGCAGTGTTAATTTTCTGGTGCCCACCGAGCTTACAGTTGTCAAATGAAAAAATAAATGTGGCAGATCTTGCAGATTTATGACTTCCATCTGTGATCGCCGCTTCCCAACAAACGCTCGTAAAGGATTCAGAAATGAGCAATTCCTGTATTTGCCCATCCTAACATTGGTCCAAAACCAAACGCAGCAGCTATGTTGTGCATGCCATCTAATCTACTTGGCTCCCCAGAGAGCAATTTATCCAGCTTTATTTATTTCCTGCACCACGGAACCTCCTTCGGTGTGTCAGGTGTGTGTCAATATGCGAGTGCGGTGTATGTGCAGCAGTGTGCAGCCGAGTGTGTAAATGGAAGAGCCTGAGCGTTTCTTTCTACAGACAGCATGCCATGTACGATAAGGCGCCTGCTGACAAAACGGGGAGATGCCGTGTGTCACTACAGGATGTGGAAGAGAGCTCGAGTACAGTGCCATTACTAATATATTTCCATAAGCGCAAGGAAGACACGCTACTGTTACGCAACACGCTGCCAGCAAAATGCACAGGTGCGCTTCATGTTCTATTCGCCCCTTGCCTCTGTCACTCCCAAAGGTTCATAAATGACTCATTTAATTTTATTTAATTATAAGAGACCCAAAGAGAGCAAGAGAAAAAAAAGAGAGGGAGCACGAGAGGGAGAGCGGGGGAAAAAAGATGTATGTATGATGATTTGGCGGCACATGTTCACCCGCACATACACACGAACACACACAAGAGTGCTAGAGTAGATGTCCCATGGCGTCTTGTGAGTGCACATTTGCTGTGTATGACTGGACGTTCGTGCGTGAATGTTTATGTAGATGACGTCACTCTGCATCGGCACTGGGCCAGACAGGATTTCTCTCGGTCCTGCGCTGTCTGTCTTTGGGAGTGGGGGGTTGCTGCTCAGAGCTCTGTTTGAACTGAGCAACGATGACTAATGACAGCGCACAAATAAATGGGGCCGAAGAGGCAGGCAAACAACAGACAACGGCTCACTGACACTTCAGCGTTGTTTCCTAACAGCTTCATAAACCACTGAAAAGCTTTCAGGCTGACTGACACAAGATATCACACAAATATTTTATTAGCGGCCTCTACACTCACATGATCGAGATGATGTTTTACCAAAAATACTGCTATAAAAGGAAGTGAAAAACCATCCGACCTTCAGCTCATGTAGTCCAAGGCCACTTTATTAAGTTGTATCTTTCTCCTCTTTTGCTTTCAGAAAGCTTTCTTCTGATTGGCTGCCCCGCACAAACAAAAGCTCTGAAAAAGCAGGTGGGTGGAGCTGCAGAGTTATGTGTCTGCCATGACGACATTAAGGATATATCTGCTCACTGAGATCATACCAAACCAAGAGTAGAAAAACTCTCAGAAGCAGCCTGAGACCTGAGCTTTTGGCTTTCAGAGATTCAACACTGACCTCATTATTTGACACCGACCCTGAAAAGTATGGTGGCTCTAAAAGGTCAAAAAAAACTTAAATATCTGTAAATGGAAAAATGGGACACAATAACGTGATGGAACAACTGCAGAAGTAAAAGAGCAAAAAACTTGTAAAGGATTGCATTTAAAAGTATAATACTATATATTTGTTACTGTTAGCAAACGTCTATCTACTGTTAGCTTATCAGCTCGGTTTTTCTGTGTACTTTTGCAACATTTTTCTATTTGCTGTTGTTTCTACTGTTACTAGTGTTTTTAGTGTCAACGCATGTGTGCATTTTCACTAGTCACCGTTTTTTCTTCTAAAATGCATATTATTATGCATTATAAGTATTTTATGATTAAGAATATTGACATGCATGTTATATTTACAAAAAATAATTAATTTTGGATAGAAAAGTTCGCATCCCAGTGCAGCACTGTGGCACGGTTAGCACTATTGCCTCACAGCATGAAGGACCTTTGTTGGACTCCACCACCTGGCCGGGGCTTTTCTGTGTGGAGTTGCATGTCCGTGTTCGTGTGGGTTCTGTTATGTTAATTGTTACTGTGTTCCTATGTTAATGTGATGAGTGAGTGTGAATGGTTGTCTGTCCCTCTATGTTAACCCTGTGACACACTGGCGATTTGTCCAGGGTGTACACTGCATCTTGCCCTATGGTAGCTGGGATAGGCTTCAAAACTTCTGCAACTAAAACAGAATAAAACAGACTATATTCAATTCTTCTCATACTCTTTTGTTCGATTCCTTGTGTACATACACAGGGAATATTTTGTTGTTTCATCTTGGATTGTGTGTATGTTAGTTTTCAGCCTGCTTCTTTGTCCCAATCACATATTGTCTATATTTTAAATCTCAATGTTTCCTGTTGTTTTCAGCGTATTTTAATGTTAACATTCTGGATTACAGCAATAATGCAGTATTTATATTACCACAGTGAATAAGAGGCTTCCTCTAATGCACAAACTTTTACATTTATATATAAAGCTGTGTGTCTTTCACACCGTGCCATCATTTATTTTGTTTTTCAGTTCAAATTCAGTCAATATTTATTGTTTTTTTTCTTCCCCCAAAATGGAACAGAAACATGACATGCATTCTTCATGGAGAATTTCTTCTTCTGCTCTGTAAAGGTCTTTGTTTTGCAGGAGATATTCAACATTAATATATTTAAGCAAATCTGACCTTGAAATTGGTTCCACTCTTTTATTCTTGAGTACCTTAAATATTTTTATATAGCTATATCTTTATTGTATTCCTTTTTTGGTGAGCATTTCACTTCATTTTTTGAGGTCTGATCCAATTTGCAACACTTGATTAGACCACCATCCACCCAGGGGGAGCGTCTCAAACCATCAAATAAATAAATAAAGTAGGGGAGCATTCGGCATGGCCAGCGTCTATAAGGGCAGTTTGTGGGGGCTTAGTGCTAGCTGGCTATATGGGTCTATTGAAGGGATTTGAAGCTTTATAAAGAAGATGGAGGTAAGGAAGGAGTGTAGGAGCAGCAATGAAATGAGTTTCAGACCTCAGGACAAAGCAGGAGGCGAGTGCAGTTACTGGTCCTGTAATGAGAAAGAACCTGTGTGTGTACATGCATGTTAAAGCTCAACATGAGTGCAAAAGACTGCTTGAGCAGTAAAGTGTATGCATGAATGTGTGTGTGTGTGTGTGTGTGTGTGTGTGTGGCGCGTGTCTGGACATTGTCTTGGCTTGAGGAGGCAGTGTGTGGGCGTTGCCATGTCCTAGCTGCGAGTGATCACAGGACCATCAGCCCAGAAGACAGTAACAAGGGCCTGATCCTCACCCACTCACAAGAAGCCCCACAGGGAGTCGGCTAGACGGCGCGCGCACACACACACACACACACACACACACACACACACTCCATCACCCACTCTTCACTACTTGTCAGCTTTTAACATCTTGTATGATATTCTGGCAAAGTCTGCACTACATTCCTCTGGTCCACAGGGATATACACACAAACGTTAAAGCACATGCACAGAAATGCTTGAGTTATTTATACTTTTACACACAGAGACATTCAAAAACACATTCTCTATGGCTGAATGATATAGATGAACATCATCTCTCCTTATTTTTATTGTGAGATGGTGCAGTACAGAATATTTAGGTCTGTATTTTCTGTGAGAAATATTACAAGCAGTTCTTTTAAAACAGACTGGTGTGTCAAATGAGAATCATTTCTTTATGTCATTTGATTCATACAGTAAAGGTATGAAGTGAGGTTGAGAGGTTATCGTCAACAGTCAGTATTTTACAACTCAAATACAATGCAATATATTGTTTAGTTTCATATCATAACTCAATGCATCTGGGCATGTCGACATGTGTTTTCATGTTAACTTTGAACACGAAACAGTTGTTGGTGCCAGATAGGCAAATGTGAGTACTTCAGATATATGCTGATCTACTCTGGGATTTTTTCCACAACCATTTTGAGGATTTATAGAGAAATAGACTGAAAAAGAGAAAATATTCAATGAGCAGCAGTTCTCTGGTGAAAATGCCCTTTTGATGCCAGGGGTCAGAGGAGAACGTGTGACAGGATATGTAAGAGTGGATGCATCCTGTTTTGTATCAATGGTTGGGGGATATTTTCCAAGTGCCCCCTTAGTACCAACTGAGCATAATTTAAATCCCACAGGCTAACACAGTACTGTTGCTGACCACATCGCTTTATAACCACACCATACCCATTTTCTAATGGTTGCTGTTACCAGAATAAGCTTGGATCATCTCAAAATATCTTTCTGAACAAAACACTGTTCTGCATAGTTCACTGTACTCAAATGGCCTCCACAGTCACCAGATCTCAATCCAATACTTCTCAATCTGTTTTAGTCAAGACAGGCTGCATATGAAGTGCTTAAAAAAATGTTTAAATCAGAGTACAGCATCAAGTCAGTTAAACTTGTGGGATATTGATCTGATCAGTTAAATAAAAGAGGAGGTTGTTAATCAGTTTCAGCTGCTTTGGTGTTAATGAAATTAACAACAACACGTGCACTAGTGTGCCACTGCTG
>NW_024582558.1:329163-387538 GCF_018398535.1 Haplochromis burtoni | reverse complement strand
ATATAGATATAGATATATATATAGATATAGATATATATATATTGTAGCCAGAGCTACAACGTAACACTGGTGTGCATGTCTGTTTTCACGAGGGTGGCCTGAAGGCCCAAATGAGGTTGGCCAGAGGATAAATGCCAGTCAGGCACTGTGGGGCCTGACGGGCATTTGCCATAGAATACCAGAACTGGCAGATCCATCACCAGTACTCACAGATAAGAGCAGGTTTACCCTGAACACATGTGACAGCCGTGAAAGGGTCTGGAGAAGCCATGGAGAGCATTATACTGCCTGTAACATCGTTCAGCATGATTGGTTTGGTGGTGGTTCAGTGATGGTCAGGGGAGGCATATCTCCGGAGGGATGCACAGACCTCTACAGGCAAGGCAGCGGCACCCTGACTGCCTGCCATGGATGAAATCCTACGCTAGTACAGTGGGTCCTGGGTTCCTCCTGGTGCACAACAAGGCCTGGCCTCATGTGTCTAGAGCAGGGGTGTCAAACTCAAATACACAGTGGGCCAAAATTCAAAACTGGAACAAAGTCGCGGGCTAACATTAATATTTATTGAAAAAAAAAAAAATTCCTCCAGATATAAGAATGAATCTTTTCTTATGGACTCAAACAAGTTTTGCTGAAAAACTGAATATGGAACAAGCAAAGCTTAATACTAAACAAAATATATATTAGCTGTATAATACCAGTAGGCCAGCTCTAATAGTAATTTGGTATGGCTTTGCGGGCCAAATGTAATTAGCCAGAGTTTGACACCTATGGTCTAGAGTATGCAGGCAGTTCCTGGAGGATGAAGGAACTGATACCATTGACTGTGCCCCACACTTGCCTGACTTAAATCCAATAGAACATATCTGAGACATTATGCTTTAGTCCATCATTTTTCATTTTTATTTTTTGGTGTTTTTGAATTTAGCCGCCCGTAGGCTGATCATTTTCATTTCTACCAAACTGTTACCCACTCCATGTCAGTATAGCTATCCAGCATGATATTTCTTTCCTTTGTGATCTGATGTCTTTACAAAGTGTTACTTTAATTTTGTTTAGCAGTAAATATTTTTAACAAGAATAAAAGAGCTATACATCTCCCAGCCCCATCATATATTCTTAACATGTACCCTTTAAAAAAAACACTAACGCACACATATAAATACTTACACCTCAAACAAAGTGGAACACACAATGCATATCTACATGACTAAATGTATTCAAACAATCCAGACTGTCTGACACAAACCATTAACCAACTTAAAATACAATACACTACCTGCACAAGCACTTTGCATCTACACACAAACACACACCCAGAATCCCTCCTTGACCTTAACTATAACCTCCCACAGCTTGTGAGCAGCATGCGGCCATGCTGACAGGCCAACAAGTGAACAAACAAAAGAGCCATTCCATATTTCATGAGCTACCACAGGAAAATACAATGATGATGTGTGAGGCTTGAACACAATAGGAAAAAAATGCACTGCAGTCTTGCTTTGATAGTTTGTCTATTAATGCCATTTCTCTGTTCATTTTCATACACCACGGCTGGAGATGCATACAGCATGTATGTACAGTATGTGTGTGGATAACAGAGCATGTACATGTTATACCATTAGCTATAATAAGCAGCTTGATTTTGTCAGATTCCTAATTTATAAGAAAATCTGTCAGTGTCAATATGCCTCATGAACCAACTAGGACAACTTTCACACTGTTGCACAGGCTTCATAGCCAATAATGCAAATAAGCCTAACTGCCAATTGTCCACCAGCTATTTTACTAAGCTGAAATAACTTTACGTAAAACAAGTGTTCAATAAAACTCAGCCTTGTGAAAATTTTGGAAACTGTTCTTTTGTTCATTGAGCTACTGATTAAATTTGTTTGAGGGACATACGTACTAGCTATATTGTATATTTTCCTTGTGTTGTTTTGTGTATTTTCTACCAGATACTGTGGTACCACACCATTTTTAAAAAGCCACGTGCATTTAAAAATGCATAAATATAAAGAGAGCACAATTAAGTGAAAGAAAAAGGGACCAGAACCAGATCAAATCTGGCCCTCCTCGTATTCGGAGAGTGGTAGTCTGAGTCCGAACCATCAGTTTTACAGCCTCGTACTGACAACGATAAAACCGCATTAAAGTAAAGTGGCTAAGCCGAGATGTGTAAATGTCTGTTTTTGACTTACAGCAATAGAAATGGAGAAGTGAAAAGACTGACTGAGAAAAAAAGGACTGAGCTCTCTTTTTTCTAGAAACATCTTAGGCTGTTCATCTGGGTACTTTTTTTAAACTTTATTAAATGCAAATGTTTCAACATGTACTTGTAATTCTTTGCAATAAAACAAAGGCAAAACTTCAGAGGTGTTTTCAATCGGTCATTCTGCAGCAGTTTTACTGGTCAGCCCACTAGAGAGCCAATCGAGCTGTGTGCGGTTGACAAAATGAAATGATTCGACACCCTGATTTAATGGCTTTGTCCTCTGCCTACACTCGACCTCTCCGTCAAGTTTTGTTAAATTTAGCTTGGTGGTTTTCTCTAATCTTGCTGACAGGGAGTCAGATGAAAGAGGGGCACTCTGAAAGTGCAGATCTCCACTAGAGCCAATACCCAGCCAGCACAACGTTAAAGAAAAATGATCCAGAGCCACATCGTATCGGCTTCTTTCTGTGGCCGTAGTGGTTTGATGAAACTCAGCCTGGTACAAAGAAACAAACCTGACACAAGGCTCTCAGTGAAAACACAGCCTCAGCAGGGATAAATGCGATGATTTAAATGTTTGGGGTTTTTTATATTTAGTTTCACAATTTTTAATCTTTAAAGAGATGATCTGCTTTAGCCATGTGATTCATGCTTCGCAATCACAGTTATTCATCAGCTTCTTTTCTACCAACAGACTAGCAATGCCTACTCATAGTCAGTCACATGCACACAAGCACAGCCTTTGGATTAAACTTATTAAATGGTTTATTGTGGTCCACCCGCACCAATGCAGTGTGCCAATGCAGATCAGTCCACCACCACCACAACTCACTCCTCTGAGGTCAGCTTTTTCCCACTGGTAATTTATTATTACATATTGTAAATGGTAAATGGACTGATTCTTATATAGCGCTTTTCTACTCTCAAAATGGACTACTCAAAGCGCTCTATACAACACACCACATTCACCCAGTCACACCCATTATCACAAGCACTACCTCTATACTGAGTGCTTTCTAACTACACTCACACACATTCATACGGAGAGCAACTTGGGGTTAGTATCTTGCCCAAGGATACTTGGCATGCAGACTGGAGGAGCTTGGGCTCAAACCTCCAACCTCCCGATCAGTACCGGTAGGTGACCTGCTCTACCTCCTGAGCTACAGCCAACCCAGGAGTATGTATTTATAAAAGATTTGTAGAAGGTTTAGTGTGATCTCTAAAGTCAGCGAGTCAAAACTACAGCATGGCCTCAAAGTGTTGCCATAAAGAGTGAGCCGATGTTTTTAGATCAAAACTCTGGACTAAAAAAATATTAATGTATTCGTCAAATTTGTGTGTTGCCTGTTGTGACACAAACTCACACACCAGGAAATATTCTGAATTTTAATGAGCGTACAAATTATGTCTGCAAAGAGTGCAAAATTACATGCAGGAAAGGTGGGAGGGGGAAAGAACAGGAGGGGGTCTTGAGGGAAGGTGTCGGTTGTTTTCTGATGTGGCAGATGGAAAAATCAGCTCCTTTAGCATAACAACTTCTATGTGAGCGGCAAGAAACTCTGCACTGACCCAGAGATACCCGCCCGGTGCTTAAGGCAGTCAATTAAAATTGTATGATCAACTGTGTCAAACGATGCACTTAGGTCTAAAAGGATTAGGACCGAGCAATCTTCTGCATCTGCTGTTAAAAGGAGGTCATTTGTTACTCTCATAAGGGCTTTTATGCACACCACACAGAACTTCACATTTAGAAAAATAAGGCTGGGGCTTAAAAAAAAAAAAAGGCAGATGTGGTATGTTGACGCTCTTAAAATATCTCTATGACAAACTTGTCTTTTTAGTAGAACCCAAGATGAAATAACCAACAACAAGCGAATCATAGACATCAAAAAATGTGTGATTCACCGCGGCCATCTGGCCCTATTTTGTCACAAAGCAATGAACAAATGGGATGAGTTCAAAATGAAAACGCTGGTGAAAAAGTGGCACGAAAACTTGTCTTTTATTTAGAAGAGAGAAGACGTACATCTCCCTCAGCGCAAGCCATGAATATTTCAGTCCTAACTCAACTTCGCCTCACACAGAGCAGCACCCGTGCCTGCGCAACACACGCTAGTACACAATAACAAACACACGCGCGCACACATTAGCACGGATAAGTCAGCTGTTAACTTACAGGTCAAAGCGTAGATTCTGTCTCTCCTCGAAGAAATAGTCAAGGATGAACTTGCGGACAAAGTCGGGGTTGAGGGTGTTGTCGATGACTTCTGTCCTACCAAACTAGAAGGGAAATGACAGAGGTGATATTTTATTACTGGGAGCAATAAGGGGGCGGGACACACTGACATTGACAACTGACAATCTGAATCATACAGCATATAAGCACACCAGCTTCATGTCAGACACTTTTTCATGAAACTAGGCTAATTATAGTAATATTTAAATTTCCCCTTCAGCACATACACAACATGTGCCACTCCTTTAAAAACTGCTTTCTTGTTCATTCATTTATTCACCAGGAACTCTAACTTGGTCACATGAGATATTGTGTGTGCTATTTGACTTGGGATAAGAAGACGTTTTGTGAATGGAATCATATTAGTGTCTCCCGAAACTGTGCCTTTCTCCTTAACTGTCAAGGGAATATCTCCATGCAATGATGGAGCACAGCAACATAACCTTACTCATATTTATAGTCTCATCTTATAGTAGCAAAGACAATTTTATGACCCATGCACAAGTAATTCAGTCGTCGCAGACTGAACGTCGACCCGACATGTAGTTACATTTCTCGGGAAGTGCATCTCAAGTTATGTGGAAAGTTACAGCATAGATTTATTGCATTAGTCCAAATCAGGCCATGGTCTCACTGACACCTGAAAGATGGCCTGTAAAGATCTCTAGCCCACATAGCACTCGCTAAGCTAGTTTAATTACACAAATGGATAAATATGGATGCGCACCAAATGACAGCAACATAATTAAACATTTTCATGCTTTCCAAAAAGAAATGTCTGCACATAACTGTTAAGATTCTACCATTAACACAAGAAAGCACAAGAACAGAGTGAGCTTGGTTAAATTTGGTCAATTCAAACTAACACAAGTGTCCCAAAAACACCATTACTAGCAATTGTTTCATCATTCAACAAATGGCCCACAGGCAAACTTAAAAAAAAAAAAGGATTTAAACGGCTTTAGCGTGACTCACTGAAAAGCTGCACTGCTGCCATTTATACACAATGCCTTCACAATCCCACCACTGTACTCACCTCTCTCCATTCCTTGTTGGCTATTCCTTGAGTGTACAGGACACAAACTGTTGAATTAGAAGCAGGGAGGGGAAAAGAGACAGGAGACAGTCAGATTGACTGAAGGGTATTTAACACTGAACAAAACAATGCTAAGATGTCAGCTGAGAGCTAGTCCGCCCCTCTGGACCCCAGCATGAGAGGAAAACTCCCTAATTAAATGTCACTCGAACTTTTGCCTTGTAGCATGGTGATATTTCAGAGAGGAGAAGAGGAAGGAGGGAAGAGGAGGATGAGGATGATGGTGCTGGGAGTGGTGAGTGTGTGAATGCAGGAAAGTCCTCCTTTTGACATTTGAGGATCTTCATCCAAAGGAGTCTTGAGTGTGTTTTGATGAGTGACCACTTGTGGGAAGAGAGCGAGGCAATCGTGTAGCAATAACATGACATATCATTTGGATTCGAGCAGCCAATACTGTACTTACACCCACCTGTCATCTACCAGCGCATAAAAACTCTGAGCTCACACACTTGTAAATTTGTTTGAAGAGTGAATAGTTGAATGGTGGAATACTAATGCTGACAAAGCACTTAAGTTATGGATACGTTTTCAATTCCAACAGCAAAGCTATGAAACTGAAAATGAGGTCATACCTCAGCAACTGCTTTGTGTACTGACATGGTGATGAGGTTGACCAAGTAAAGGAGCATTACCACAGAATTTCAAAAATGCAGACTGTATATAAAAAGTTGGATGTTGTGTCCGGGTCTGAAAAATGAAGCCGATGTGAAAGTGCCGTTAACTGGCATTCCTGCTAACGGCCAGCAGGGGGAAGCTTCACTGTTTGGTTGGTTGCACAGAAGTCGTTAAACCACCCTCAGTTGCTTTTTGACGTCAGTTAATGCTTTTCTAATGATGAAAGCTCAATCGCTACTTAAAACTCTTAAAAACATCACTTTGAAAATATAATGTATTTTCTCCATTAGATTCAAAGAGAACAACGAAACAGTTTATGCATTAAGCTAGGCCTAGCTCCTGACGAGTCTCCAATTGGTATGTCACAAAACCAACACCAACACCAACACAGAATATTTTATTTAATCTATTTTATTTTATTTGATATGCCTTCAGCTGACACACAACTCCACACAGTACTGCTGCAGACAGGCGGGGACACAGCCCCTCCCCTCACTAGCAGCTGAACACATAAACAGCAGCGCAACAAACTCGGCAAAGCATGTTAAGGACTGATGCCCCAGTTTTTATAAGAAATTCGTTGAGGGCCACTACAGCTCCCGTTTTACTGTTAGTGGTTTAACTATTAGCAATATTATATACTGGCTAACGGCTAATAATTAAACAAAAACATTAATGCTAGAGAAAGATGGAGTTCAGCCCAACTGCAATATTACCATGAAGTCTCTATTTAACAAGATAACATGATTATTTGTGTCTAAAAAAGTTTTTCTTGACTCTGACAAAAGTCAACCAACAACTAGATAGAAACAGTGGCACTCTACATTAACGACTCTATGTTATCAAGAATGAAAATGAGTCAAGTCACCAGAAGCTCAGGAAACAAACAGGATTCGCACAGACCAGTATTATTGTAATCCTCATTTTTTTTAAAATATGCCTCTTTCTTTCATCTTTTTTCCCCACATGGAAAATGATAGGGAGTATGCAGTCGGCCCTCTGATCACTGCTTACAGCTACATTTCCTCTTCTCATTTCATGTGCTGAGTCAGGTCTCTCTTGCAAATGAGAACTTGGTCTCAGTGAGTTTACCTACCTAAGTAAAGCATATATCAGCTATATAAACTCTGTAAGAGGTTCACTTGCACCAACAGCTCTTAAATTCAAAGGTTCATAATACAGATAAGATGAAATACAGTAAAATAAACAGTTATTTGTATATAATGAAGGTATACATATTTATTAATTTGCAGTTTCTGATACTTTCTTGATGTCATCAAGCATTAAGGGTGAAGATGGAAATAAATACGTCTGAGGCTGCTATTTATAAAAGATTAAAAACAGAAAGGTCCTCTCAGGAAAAAAATAACAGAAAAAAACCACAATCAGACAGACCAGAGACTTATTTTTGTGACATCTGATTATTAAAGGAACACCTTCCACTGAGACGGCTTGCGTTATAATTAACTATAGCATTAATTAATTGTAAATTTATGCCTAAGTGAATGCATTAGCTGTCATCAACTGATGATATCACATGACTAGTGCAATCATGTATTCATTAGCATTCGTGGCCGTTAGTGAAAATCTTTGTTTTGTTAGCTTCAAATGAAGATTTAGAAATCTTCCTGCAACATCAGGTTAGGTTGATTTGCTGATAAAGTCCCACCCACCACAAAACTGACATTTAATCGTTTAGAATAGACCTGGAGTCGAGTCAAGATCAAGATAAGCTATTAATAATGTTTTGTACATTTTATGGGTTTATTTTCCCCACCTCACAAATTTCACACTGAATTTGAGTGCAAACTTAAAAAAAAAACATGTCCTAATTTATTCCCGCCTCCTGTGTGGCTGCAGAAGTGTTCAAACTTGCTGTGTTTTGGCAGTCTGTCAGTCTGGAGTCTGTATAAGTTGCATAGTGTACAGAGTGCAATGCGCTAGGGCTCAGCTGGTTGAATATACTGTCATCCTTTAATCTTGCTATGAAGGACCGGATGACACATGGTCTCCATGTGAATGTGCAGAGAAAAAAAGCCATTGATCATACACCCGTACACAATACGTCCTCACCATCAGTACTTTTAACTCTTCCTTAAGGGGGGGGGGAAGAGATTGACAAAGGCACCACAAATGCGACTTTTTTTAAGGTAAACAGTTTGATAATGTTCCCGTCTTCTTAATGGGCTTTTCCCAATTGTCGAAACAGTGTGATCAAAGCACATCCACGCACCGCGGGAACAATTGCTAAAACACAAACACACATAAAAGCACACAAGCATGCACCAAAGAGAAACACTGGACTGTTGTTCAGTTTTATGAGCTAATATGAATATGGTACGTGAGCTTGCCCGAGGCCCTGGATGTGTGCGCTTTTGTGTGTGCATGTGAGTGTGAGCGTGGCTCTGCCGATGCGGTCTAATGCTGTGTGACTGGGGCCAGTGCTGTCAGCAGAGCAGAGACATGGACGCAGCACAAGTGCCTCCTTGCATAAACGCAGGGATGCTCATCCTCCTTTCTCACTATCTGACATTTAAAGGTCCAATCCGCAATTCTGGAAGCTCATCAATTATGGGTTCACACACCACCAACCAAGGAGAAACGCTAGTGCTTGCTGTGCAGTGCTCAGGTGCTAAAGTGCTAATATTTAGGAAATTCAGCTAAAGAAACGAAGGATAAACAAACCACGGATGATCAGAAGTTAAAAAATGATTTTAACTTTTAAGATTTCATGTAAATGTGGAGTATTTTTTTTTTTTCAATCGTGGTTATTTTTAGCGGGCTGTTAACAGGCATGAGTGTCACAGTTTGCTGGTGAAAACAAAGTAGGAATGACAGATGAAAACAACAAGGAAATGCATTACAATCCCTAAGCCTGTCTGAGCACGTGTGTCTGTCTATGAGAGGCTCTGTACACAGTGTTTAGGACAAACAAAGCTATTGAGTTTCTCAGATATTGTTTAGAATCACATATTGTCAATTCTTTCCATTATGGGCCATCACAACAATCATCAACAAGTCATTGCCATCTGCATTTGATGATTTGTAAATGTCATTAAATGCATATTTGTTAATCCAACTATCAGTCAAAGCAGAAATGCCTTAAATCATACTCTGCTTGTGTATTTGATTTTAAAATTAGACATCAAAAAACAAACATAACGTTATATTTAAGGAGACTTGGAACTAGTGAATGAGACCATCAAGCTTCGACTGAGATCAAGGGAACCAAACTGGTCTGTTCCTTGGACTTCTGTGCAATCTGACTTCTTTTTGAAAACAGAGGTGTCACCTCTAGCTAGCCGTTACAAAGAATCCAAATTTAAGGTGCTTCCTCTTTGGATTCACTTTTCACAGCAACAACCCCATTCGTCCCCTATCAAGGATGTCACAATACAAGAATTTCAAACTTTATACCAGTGCCAGTTGATACAGAGGAAAATTGATACTGATATCAATTGATAGAAAAAATAAAAAAGTAAGAGAAATCTTTTTTTTTTACATTTTTTAGAGCAAGATTGGAACAATAGCCAAGCAGCCGTGACTAAGGAAAGTATGAAGTAGGTTCCAGGGTCCTTCTGTGCCACAAACGATTATGCTTGTGGTTAATATTTACATTTTAACCACCTAGCTTAATCGTCTCTTATGTTTTCCTGCCATTATTTTCATATTGACTTAACATAAAACATTCACCGCTGCTGGTACTGCAGCTTGCTGCAGCTTCTGCATGCCGGTGGGCCACGATACTGGGTTGTGCTGGGGGTTGCCGACTGGTATCTAACCCTGTGGTCTCTAACCCTATGTAGACAAGCTTATTGAAGGGTCAAACCAGCATTTGCTCATATCTTCCTTTTGTTTGTTTTCCCCAAATTTTACAGGAATTGCTTTGATGTTCTTGATATAACAATAGTTTTAGCCCCCCCACCAAACTTCAAAATAGGAAGATGCAATTGTACCAACATTGCTCGTCTTCTCTAAATAACAAAAATGCACTGCAGTACTTATTTAAGAAAACCAAGCCTGTTGTTCCCCCAATTAAAAATTCTATAGGTACATCTGAAGATGATGCCTGTATTCCTGCTATTCGTTAATATTATAAATGCACCATAGAAGGACTCTGGGTTCAAATGTGACAGTGTATGAGATATGAAGAACAAATACCACCAACATTAATTTCCATTTTTGAAGCAGCGTGTCTGTTTGGTTATCTTGTTTTAACAGGTGTTGATGTGACAATTCATTTGAGTCAGTAACAGAAAAGAATGAAGTTCTGATAGAGAGCCTGTGTGTTAACAGTTTGCCTAAACATAAAACCCTTCTTTGAAATGAGAAGTCCATTTATTAAAAATATTTTCTAATAAATGGACTTCTCATCCTGCTCTTAATGTCCGTCTACTGAGGCAAATTGCTGTTGGATTGCACACTGGGCCTTTAAAAACCACTGGACCAGTTGCCAAATTGAACCCCTGCTATCAAGTGAGTGAGGAGTGTGTATGTGTGCCGTTTAATCTGTAGGAGGGAAGCGGCTGGTTTGTGTGTGAAGATGATCTGGTTCCCCTCACTCACACTGGGAGCAGAGAACAGTGACGAATATGACCCCTGACATATGCAAATGTCTACTGATTCACACAGGCGAGGCAGAGTGTGTGTGTCCATGTGTAGTGCTTGCAAGCTGTGTTTGCACAGTACCAAATCTGCCTGCATGTGGTGGATGTTTGTCTGCGGTTGTGTCTGTTTGCCTGTAGAATTTAAAATCCACCTGTACACGTGCATGAGAGAGTGCGTGTATATATATATGTGTCTGTGGATTTGTGTTAGGTCTGCTGGGAGCTGTTGCACTGATCTGTTTGTGTGCACATGTGTGTCACAGAGAGAGTGATAAGAGACAAGCTTACTTGGATCTGACTTGGAGAACGTGTCTCTATCCAGCAGGTTCCTAAAGAAAAGAGAAAGAGAGAGAGAAAGAAAACAAAGACTTCCATTAACGTAAAAAATTAATTACTCAGCTGTCCTACTTCAACAAATAAAGAGCAACTACAAATTTATTACATCATTAAATTTTCCTTAATTAGCTCCCATTCTGACCCCGACAACTGGTTTTCTCAGAATCCTCCGACGACTTGATTAACAAAAGCCATTTCACCCTGTCACACTGCAGCGGTACAAATCAAGCTTGAAGTGCAGCCCATTTATATTTTAAACATACAGGAAAAACAGCAGAAAAGAAGATGCATTTTTCACTTTTTTGCACTCTCCCGGAGTGCCAGAAGCAACTGTGGAAGCTGCCATCAAATTTACATGACATTCCCGGCACTGCACGGGCACGGATAAATGCACCGAAGAGCTCCATCACGAAGCAGATGCTCGGCGCTTCTGAGATATCCCACAGTAAGACAGCTCTGAAGGAATTAAATATTCAAATGAAGATGACAAGTTGCAGATGCCTAAGACCTGTGTATGAGGAAATCAAGAAGCAGCTCGAGCTCAGAATAAGGATAGGGAGACCTGGCGTGTTACGTCAGCAGAGGTGGAGCATTTGTGGTTTTAACTGTGTGTCAGTTGCTTCACAGTGCCCTCAGGTCTCAGGAGGAGGTAGTCAGAAGTCCAACAACAACCCAAGGGGCTAAAACAAACCCTTCGCTTATTCCCTCAGCTTGTACTCCTGCCAAATGTTACATTAGAACTTCATAAAGCTTTCATTGAGCAAACCAGAAAGGCTAAATAGTACGAGTAGCCTGGTCAACAGTATTTTACAGCACCACCCAGTTTCCAGTGTCTTGCACTAAATGTAACTCAGATTCTTTGTAATGCGTAAGTTTACTTGGCTTTTTATGAACAATATTTTCAGAATAAAGTCAAGTTATTATGCAAAAGTCTTTGTGTAGAGCTCTCTTACTGCGTGTTGTGATACAACATACTGCATCTTTACGGCATGAGGCTGTAATCGTCGCATCAAAGCATTTCTGACTTTGCACAAAAGAGAAATATTTCCTTATTACTAAAACCAAATTTGAAGTATTTTGTAGCATTTCACAGAGAGTATAACAGCCGTGGGAACAACAACTTGATCCCCACATTTCGACTTTTTGGTATATTGAATTTATTTGCAGAAAAACCTTTTGAGTTTGATCTCAAAATTTCGACTCTATTCTCAAACTAGACAATTTTTTGCATAATGTGGGCTCAATACTCGCATGATCAGAAGAAAAAAAACCCACAAATGTACAATCTAAAACCAAGAGTCAGTGTAACAAAGAGACACAGACAGATTAACACTTTTGTCTATAGCAAACAACCGGGTTTGTTGGATGGGATTATGTTATCTGCATTTTAAAAGAAAAACATAGTTTAAAAATCAATAATAGCTTGTAATTAGCAGAGAATTAGAGCAATGAAATACTACACATTTCTAAAGTGTGGGGACTGGCAAATATACAATAGGAGACAAAAATAAATACAAAACAAGTCACACCTACAGACAGATTTAAAAGGATGATGAGCTCAAGCGTTTGTGCTGTCTCAGGCAGTGAAAAGGAAAAAAAAAAGAAGTTTTTAACAGGCTTTTGAGGTCATGATCCACTATGAAATGGTCATCGCTGAAATCTATTATTACTGACAAGAACTAAAGCTGAACTGAGTCATAGCATGATTGCTGAGGTCAACTGTAACGTGTGCGTAAGAAACAAAAATCAGATTTAGACTCTTTAAAAGAAGGCTGTGTGGTGTATGAATTTAAACTGTGATAATCACAGCAGCACGACTTTCTCCATATTGTGCACGGCTCACAGGGAACAAAAGTTGAAGGGCTAGCTGCAGGGTAAGCACTCAGTCGCCCATCCTGTCCTGTGTGACAAGCAGCGAGTGACTTGAAGCCATTGATGGCTAGTGATGTATCTAGATCAGGCACTCGTGTTGTGCTAATCCCACTGCTACCCAGATGGTAAAACGCTACGCTCTGCTGCTTCTCTGTCAGGGCACGCCCACTGGCCCTTTGAGAGCTTTGAGATGTTAAATAAATGATAATAAGCGATGGAACTGAGCCTAGTCATATCGGGGATGTATTTTATGACTGGCAGATAGTCTGGAAGATTGCGTAGGAGTGAGAAGTGGGCAACTTCACCTGCCAAATGAGATAAATGTCCAATAAAGAGGATAGTATACCCGATTGTCTCCCAGAGGAGTACGCGTGGAGGCAGGAAACAAGATGCAGTGAAGAAAAAAAAGCAGCAGAAAAAAAACAGTGTCTCAAGAGCCTTAAGACAGCACCAAGTGGTGTGTGTGTGTGTGTGTGTGTGTGTGTGTGTGTGTGTGTGTGTGTGGAGGCAGACATACACACACTTCTATGGATACGGTAACCTCCCTATGAGTCATACACACCCGAGGGCTTCCACCTGCCCCTCAGAGAGAGGGGGGACTCTTTGAAAAGCCCTTTCCTGCACAGGCAGCCTTGCAAACGTCTGGGTGGTCAAAACAGAGTGCCTCGTTGTTCATCAAACATTTACGCTAGCAGTCCCTCTTCAACACCAGAATTACATTTGAAATCCCGCCAGTTATGTAACAGGCACCTAAACATGGCAGCTGGAGCTTTAAATACCTGCATGTGCGGGTGGGATGGGGGACTTCCATCTTTTGAGAGCATCTGAGATGAAATTTTCCTTCAGCAGTGAGAGTGCTAGCCTGGGGAAATCAGCCAGTATTCTTTTTCTAATGACACACGTGCATTTCTAACCAGAAATGATGTTGGGGTTTTTTTAAAAAAGCAAAGTAAACAATTTCTACCATATTTAAAGCGTATAAAATGGTGAAAGTGTTCACAGGGCAATGTGGAAAACCTTCCTCTCCTCAGGAAAAGCCCGTTCCCACAAAGTCTGATAGTTTATCTGCTTATTATTCACCTTCAAATGATGGTTCCTTAGTTTCGACAAGATTATTGGGGTTAATATTAAGGATACAGATGATAAACAGATACAGTAACAAAATAAAAACTTGCTCAAATTCTGTAGAAAAGTACACGTAGAGTTTGAGAGACCACAGGGCTGTCACAACATGAGATACTGTCAATAAGGCCTCTGCAATGTTCTGAAGACAGTTAAACTTGTCAGGTAGTAATGTCCAGCAGGTGAAAATGCAAGCTCCATGAACACGCACAGCTGTGGATTCCAGCTGCTTCAATGTTGCATTAACTGGCATTAACACGGCCAGTTAATGCGAGACAAATCTAGCTGCTTATTAAAGCTTTCTGGTTTGATCAGAAAAGAAACATTGGTCCATACACCTGAAAGTCCTGAAAACGCATTGTGAATTCTGTCTCGAGTCTACAGATGTATCCGTGTATTTCTGTGGTGCTGATGCTGTGCTGAGCGGAAAGCTCCTGAAGCTTCTGAAGTGTCGGAATGTAGAAAGCTAACAACGTCCTTCTCACCGATAGGCGAAGTGATTTTTAGCCAATTACAAGTTGAATCTGGTAGTTGGGGTTGTTAGCTAAGATACCGTCATTAAGAAGCGGCACAACTAATGTGTATGCGAGCGAATTTGCTCATTTGCGGCCATGTATTTTTTAATGCACCTTCTCAGATTGTCGTGCCCAGGGCTGGACTGGGACAAAAAAATCAGCCCGGGCATTTTGACTAGAGACCGGCCCACCAGGTATTAAAGCCATAAAGCCTTTGAATGAAAACAAATGCTGTTGTGACAGTGATGTACAGTCTTGTCGGTATATGTATGATTTTTATACATTGTACGTCAGATAAAAACTTTGGTTGTAAGCTTCAGATAATTATTTAATAAAAGCTAGACATTTTAAATGAGAATAAGAAAGTATTTCTTTGTGCCCCCCTTTCCCTGTTAATGCCCTACATGGACCCCTGGCAACACTTTGCTAGACCCGCCCCTGCACAGTTACCAGCTGTCAGCTACTTAGAAAAGGATCCTGGTGTTATTTGTCTCTCAGAAACAGTTCATAACTTCCCTTCAACTCATTCATGTCACCTAAAAGGTAAACCTGTTTCTCCATCACCTGTTCAGCTCTGATGATTCAGTAAGGACATCTCCTGGTTTCATCTTCATGTTTCCCTCTCACCAGATATACAAATCATGACCAGCAGCTTTACAGCTGTGGCTCCAGCAAACATCAGCTGATACTAGAAATTAATATTAAATAAATTCTAACAACAGCTGATCAAGCTTAAACGTGCTGCTGTTGTTTAGCGCGACATCTGCTGGTTTCCTCTTTCTGGCGCAAAGTGGGCGATAAACAAACAAGAGAGAAAAGCCGATCAGCTGATCATTGATCAGTTTCATGATTGAAGTAGCAACAGGAGAGGGGGAGAGAGAATGAGAGAAGAAGAGGCAGCTGTGCAGCAAAGACAGAAAAACTCCAGCTTTGTGTCGTTTTCATTGTAGCTGAAGTCCGGGACAAACTGTGTTCCTTTTCGGCTCAATATGAAACACGTAATATTTTCTCTGAATACCAGACGATTCCGTTTTTTACAGGACAGTCGGCAACTCTAATAATTAGCCTTATGAATAAAATAAAGTTCACTATCAGTAACATCATAGCACTCACCCAGCTGTATAGAAACTCCGTCATGCTAGCTAGTACGCAGTACTAGTTATTGTAACTGACGGTAAAAAGTCAGCACAACGAAAATAAACTCCACCTGAACTTGGTTTATATCTGACCCAGACAGACTTCATAACTTCTTACCTGAAGTTCAGTTCACCTGACACTCGGCGGCCACCTCGGGGCTCTCCTCCTCCTGCCTCACCTGCTGGCCTCCACCACTTGCTAATGTTACTGAATCTGTGGAAGCTCCGCCATAGCCACCACTAAACAACTGAGTTATTTTTACACATAAGCCAGCATCTGGCCAATCCACCACCTTTCATTGTTTATACCGTTACAAAAAAAAATAAAAAAATCATCGGCCCATAAAAACGAAAAATCACCATCGGCCCACTGAGCAAATGCCCGGTATGCCGGATGGCCAGTCCAGCTATGCTCGTGTCATCAGTTAACCCTTCGCATGCCAGCTGTGGCACGCGTGCCTAGGGTTGCCGACCCCTGTCTTAAAGTCAGATACCATGCAACTGCGGAGTGGGTGGTTACTTTTACAGCGTAACCTCACGCAAGCACACGAGCTTGACATCTGCCTTCCAAGAGTGTGGAGTGTTGTTCGGAGCAGCAGCAGTCGTCTGCAGAGCCGTAACATCAGTTAAAGAAGAAGTTCCCACGAAAGATGCTGTAACCAACAGCACAAGCTGCTAGGAGGATAACTCCAGATCAATACAGTCAATCGAAGCTACAGAGATTACTCGGCTGGTTTGATCAGTTTAGCCTTGAAACACCTGAGAAACTCTCTTAACTATGAACGATTTTCTCAGATTCTGAGTGGGAGGGGGGTTTGTATCTTCAAGGGAAACTGATGTTCACCCAATAATGAACCACGAGAGTCCTGCTTTACGAAAAGAAGCCACAATTTGAGTAGTCTGTGTTAGTTGCATGACATAATTACAATAATAGGTGTTAAAGAAATTATGTAAAATTTGAAACTGTAACTATGGTGTTGCATTGTCATAGTTTAAATATTTATGTGAACTACAAAGTTCCATCCATCCTCTTCCTCTTCTGATGTTAAATCATATAAGAGGAAAATTCCCCTCAGGTGAACATACAATGCTTTGGAACAATGACATTGACAATGACATCTTTGCTATGAAACGATTTCTTCTTCATATGTTTTCAGTGCAGGCAACTGGGGACAAAAGTCCGATTTCTTGTTATGTTCAAAAGTCAAACGATTATTAGTTATTATATAGTAATAGGGTTATAAATGAAATTAATGCCTTTAAAAAAAGTTCTTCTGGTACAAAATTCCCTTGTTGTGTGCTTCATTATTAATATTTTAAATGTTGAGCTACCACTAAAGAGAACGCTTTTTACAAACTAAAGATTAGTAAGTCTCACAACACTTTCACTTTAAGCTCCTATTGTTACAGAAGGAGATTTTTAATGGCTATTATAAAGCAAGCAAAGCATATTTTGCTTGCTACGAATGATAAATCCTCTATAATGACCATCCTTAAGGATCCCAGAGTTTGTTTGCACAACCTATGGGCCATAGCTGCACTTGAGTGCGGTGGATCATAGAAGGAGCAAAATAAAAGGTGAGATTTTTATAGAGCTTCAGTGTAGGCAGGATGTCAGGCTAGACAGGTGGGTAAGAAAAACAGTTTAATATGGACCCAGACTTTTCAAACAAACTATTTTCTCTCTCTGTTCAAAGGTGGAACCTAAAGTCAGATGACAAATTGATCCAGTATTAAACAAGAGTGTTATAGATGATAGATGGAAGATACAATTAACCTATGACTTATGAGTCTGAAGAACATGGTCAATGCTCTTATTAATGTCTTTTAGTGAAAGTACAGTTTCTCTAATGGTGAGAAACTGATTTTTGGGGGGTCAAAGATAACAGTCTTTTTAATGCAATTAGAAGGTGGCATTTATATCTCCAATGAGGCGGCTTCAAACCAGCTTCAGTCCAGTAATAATGCAGGAATGTTGCTACCACAATCCAATATGCGTGCATTCCTGCTGTGGACTTTTGTAAGCTGAACTATGCATTTCAACTGGTTCCCTTGTCATTTATGACAAGATATAATAGAATAGCTGCTGCCATGACAGCACCCTACTTAAAAAAGATGGTTACATTTTTGATCAAAGTCCTGGTAAATTTCCTTCGAGTGAAGGTCAGAACCTATGTGGCAGGTACTACAAAGATTTATGCCTTCAAGTTCTTGTGAATCTGCTGTGAAATGTCAAGTTTTATGTCCTCTCAGGTACGATTTGTACTTTTGTTTTTGTGTTTTTTAAAGCCCAAAGATTCCAGCAGTTTAATCAGGAGCTAAACATTAATCTGAGGTTATATGTTAATTGTACTGACATTTTTTATAGGCTGCACCAGAACCTCTAAATGTCATTTGCATAATTACATTACACACATGCTACATCATATTCTATTTTTAGCCCATATATTTTTGATAATAGCTTATGATGAATCTGCCAAAGAATCTGTATTCAAGCGACTTAATCGGGTCATTCGGTGCACTTAGCAACACTTGTTTCTAAGACTGGTCGAGAAAGAGTATCCGTTTTTGTGAAGAGCTCCGCCGATTTGTTGAATAACCATTGAGACAATCAACGGAATATTAATGTGCAATCATTTTAAGGATTATAGGTCATTTTTAAGCAAAAATACCAAAACATTCAGACCCAGCTGAGGATGCCACTGTGAGGACTGATTTTCTGTTTTCCTGTTTCAAAGTAAACTGAAACCTTTTCAGGTTTTTGAATAGACTTTTTGACAAAAAATAAAATAAATACAATAATTGATAAATTATTGATATATGCAGCTACATTGATTGCAGCTTTTTTTTTTATCCGATTCTTTATTTTTTCCCTAAGTGTGACCTGCCAACACCAATTTTCTTCCGAGAAACTATAATTGACAGAAAATACAAGCAAAAATAAACTTTTCTAGAATGCAAAATTTTGTTTTCATAATAAAAGAAATGAAATTTTACAGTTTTCTTTCAGGATCTTCTCTCACTGAAAATAAACATGAAAATAGAAATAATTACAAATAGAAAGAATTAAATGAGAATGAGTTGCTTCTCACCTTTACTTGACATTTTTAACTAAAACAGGCTCGTGCTTATATAACAAAACAAATTTCAGTGTTATTAACATGATTTTTAATTGCTTTTATTGCTTCCCCAGATAACAAGACATTGACCTTTTTCTCCACAATGTTTCCTCAAACAAGCTTTTTGATCTTTTTCATACCCAGACTCTCGTCTTGCGGCTGGCTCTGAGCTCTGGACAGCTTTAGCTTTAGTCTGTTTGCATTTATTAGCCCTGTTCAGCGGGGCGAGGGTGGCATAAGTGTCTGATTAGGTTTGTTATTATAAAGATTTTGTGATGGCTCTCCTGCAAACGCTGTGTCGTCATTTACAGTGAGGAACTCCCACGACATAACAACATGTTAGCTTGTGGCGATAAGCGTTTGTGCGACTGCATGTTGCACAAACATGAATGGGTCCAAGTCACAATTAGACATATGTGAGGTTGGCCAATCGGTCATAGAGCCATCAGGGAATTCTGAAAACCCAACAGTTCCAGTCCCTGGCCAGTTAATGGCGACATCTCTAGTTTTTTGTCTTATTTGGTCTGTGATCACCGATCTGGTCATCCTCTTCATCACTGCCATAATCTTTTTATCATCTAAGAACAAAGAGACAGTCATACACGCACTTTAACAACGCAGTCCATAAATACAGGTGCATATCTGTATATTATCTGAAGAGGACTTTTAATGGATTTTAGCAATAAATACCATATAATGTATTTAATATTTACAGCCTGGAAGTAATGCTTCTTAGAACTTAGAATACTGCATAAATCTGCATAAAAATCCTCTATTGCGCTCAGTAGAAAGGCATCAAATACTGGACACTAATCAACATGATGTCTTCAAATCTGTCCACAGCAATCGCGCAGATGCAGGAAAGTGGCTGTGGAAAAGATGAAAGCAGAGGAACAAAGGTGGGGGGAGGGAGGGGGATGGTTAGTAATGTGATGGAGGCATGTCGGCTCTCAGAGGTAACCAGCTTTACCTGGTTACCTCTGAGAGCCGACAGCTGTCTGGTGCCTTCATTAGACCAAATGACTGCTTCAGAAAACTCATTAATGCAGCCACCCAGCACGACCCTTCCTGCGTTTAGGACTCGCCACCTGAGACCAACTTGATCTGTTGGCTTTGTGCTCTTTGCTCCCTAAATCCTTCACAATTTAGGTGGAACGGAGCAAAGAAACAAGGTAAAGCAGGATGAAGTGAAGCGGAGGGGAAACATGACATTAGCTTAGCCGGATTTCATTTCATTTAGCTTTATTAGAGTTTTATTTGAACTAAAGATTTAATAGTAATTCTTTAGAGCTAACTAGCAATCAGTGGATCTAAGCAGCAATTAAGAGGAAACAACAGTAGTGGAAATGTATGCAATAACGGGTACTGAAACAAAAAGTACAAAACATGATCAATTACATAAACTGTAACGAAGGAATTTTAGCACCTCATTATACAGTAAGAGTGTGCACAGCCACAAAGAGCTTTGCTGCTCTGAAAATACTCCCCCTCATGACAACACTTTCTTTGTTGTTTTTAATCATTTTAGCCCTGTGATTAGATTGTGAAACAATGTGCAAATAACCTGTGAGAGTTGGAGATCCTGCTACTGTGTGCAGTTCTTTTATAATGGAAAAAGCTTTATTGGTTATACAAAAAAGCTACAAAAAAACCCATATTGATCTTTCTATTTCTTCATGTGATACTATTTGCTTATTGCTTACTAAGTCCTGGGCTTTTAGTCTGTATTTGAATCAGTTTTTTCAGACATTTTTTGGACTTTGAAAATTGTAATTACTGTATAGTAAACACATGCCATTTGATCTGATGTTATTTGAAGTGGGCAAGCTATAATTTTACGCAACTTTTCATTGTTAAGTAAACTAAATGGTGATTATACAAAGTAGAATACAGTGTTGTCACACCACTGACATTTAGATATCTATGATATTTCCTGGGTAAATGAACATTATAATGCATAACTAAACAATGAAGACCAGCGCTTCTGTTTTCTCTGGTAGCTTTTCCCAGTTTGTGAAAACCACAGAACATTCATATCCTAGCAGGCAGCTGAAGCCCCTATCCGGTCCTTAAGTGATGACGTGGCGAATCCTATTTCCGGGCCTAAAGTAGTCTGCGTTTAATATGGCTTTTGTGTTGTTAACATGTTTAATGCTATGTATTTTCTTCTATTTAATCTCAAAAGGCTCCTAAAACAGTCAGTGATCACTGTTGACCTTCCTCGGCTTTTATTACCGCTGATCATTTATTTAAGCTCAGTTTTTAAAACCTTAGGATGTAACTACAGCCCAGCCCATGCAGCAGTATAAATGACTAACCTCGTATTGTGGATGGATTATCTCAGTTGTTCTCCTGGCTGAAGTTTGGTCCTTTTACAGCATCCTGCCATGTGATTACATTTGTTCCTGACCACCGAGAACACTCACGTTAACTTTTATTGAGTGGAAAAAAAGTTAGCTTGTTTATATTATGCTAACATAGCTGTGTCGCTAGCGGTCACGTAGCACATCATTATATACCAGCTAGCCAAACTTCAGTAACCCTACAAACGTCACTGCTGTTTAGTTTTCTGTCTTCATATATGTTGGAAGTGATAACAGAGCTGTATGTTTTAATTTGTTTCCAAAACCCCACAGTCAGGACATGCTATATTGTATTTAGATAGAAGCTAGCGAGCTAACTTCCTGTAATGCTGTTAAATGTCATAAATTCCGTTTTCATGGATGCCTGGATGTTATACTCAATTGTTACACCTGGTAGAGCAGAATGCTGATCATTTTATTAAAGATGAAAGACTTTAGACAGTTTTTCAACGCTTAGTAATGCCATAGTGATCGTTTGATATATGGACCAGCAGCGGAGTTTAGGTCCAGACACGGCTAGTGACGTCAGACTTAACGACCGGATTGATCTTCAGCAGCAATGTCGCTGCTATCTTGTACTTTGAAGCTACTGTGTACCTTTTTGGTCCTGTTTTATTTTACTATCAAAGTTGAAAGATGGTATATTGATACAAAATAAATTGGCCTTTTTCATTTTGTATATGTCAAGGTCAAATTATACATTTTTTATCTTATGTAATTGAAATGTTTTAATATTTTTAACTTGTTTCTTAGGTGCTTTGCTGCAATCTCAAAATGTCTAAATAATATTTCAACGACGTAAAGCATTTTGTATGTTAGCTCTAATCATTAGCCCCAACTGGTTAACAGGTAATTCACAGTCAAACCAGTCAGCTTCATTTCTACCGGACCAAACGATTTTAATTTATCCTCGTCTAATTTCTTTAACCAGCCCCAATCAGCTGTGCTACACAAAGATCAAGCTCCACTGTTACCAGACAAATAAACGTGTCATCTTTTAGTTTGCTAAATGAGCCTCACCACAGCCATGCTTTCTTTCTTGTAATTACAGAGGAGTTTAAATTGTTGGCAGAACACAGCACCAGTTGGAGATCTCTGCAGACTCCACAGCGAGAGCACCAGCCACAATTTATCTTCAGAGACTGTACCATTCTGAGCCTTCCGGTGAAGGAGTCATTATCTAGCTTTAAAGCCTCAATGTGTAAAATGCTGGTGTGATTACATGTTTATGTATGTGGAAAATGAGACAGTCGTACTGAAGAAAAATAGCGCAGCGTGTTCTTTGCTTTCACATCATTCTTCTCAGGCTCCTGGGGTGAGAGTGGTAGTGAAAGCTACTGTTATTTGAGTACCAGTACCAGAAATTGCTTCTTTTTAAAGCAGACACAGAGGCTTTAAAGGGGACCTGCTGTACTTTTCTCTGTTTTCTGTCATACAGCTACTGTTACTATGGTGGATGTTGATATTAAATACAACATTTAAAATAATGGATTCAGCATAAAAGAAATCCCTGTCAGCCAAAAGTTTAAGTTTCAAACTGTTTCACACATTTTGTTCTATTGTTGCCTCTTTATGATGTTGGTGACACTGGAAATTCCTAATATGGACATTTCAGACACAGAGCTCCTGCTGTAAGCAGAGAAGCTCCACCCTCCTGCTATTTCAAACCTGTTTGCGAGAGGCAGCCAATCAGATGATTGCACTTTTATCAGGTGCTGAGTAATCTTGAACTGTGCTTCCCAATGACACTAAATTTACTGGAGAAAAAACAACAACGCTATTTCACTTCTCATAAAAGCCAGAGAAACCTAGTTATTTTTGTTTTAAGCCATTTATATTTAGAACTAAAACAAAAGATTTCTAAGAAACCTGCACGCTATAGTTTCCTTCCCTGCTCCACTAACTCTTTCTGTCTCTTTCTTCACCTTCCTCGTGGAAAGTGCAACATCAGCTGTGACACATCGACCAGCCTCTCAGCAGGTCGGCGTCCGGCTTCAATACAGCTACACAGAGCACGTCAATTCTTCAAAGGGATACACTTCGTAGCTTTTGTGCCCAAAGGTCATGACTATCTCTCCGCTGTGGACCACTCAGATCACAAGACAGCCGAGCTGACGCGAACACCAACATCATTCCCTACAAACACTTCCCAAAACGCCCAACTGTCTGCAAGGTTCATTTGCCTGTGCAGCTCTACAGACTCGCCACGCTCACTGTCTACTGTCCACGCACAGAATTAAACTCCACTGACTTGTGTTTGTGTCATCAAGGCCTCGTGATCATGAGTGAGGAAACTCAGGCAAATGGCTGTGCGGGGTTTTTCTTCTCACTAACACACCATATTTGTCTTGAGTTAATCAATCTGTCACTTCTGCTGCTTCACTGCACATGTGACGGGTCCGGAGACGGTTTGGATTTATTGAGTGAGGGAGCTTTCACTCAGCGACGGACTCTATCTGGGCTGAATGCTTCAGTAGCTTCGTCAACACAAAAGTGGGAAAATCACACTCTCCACAAGCTGAGGACTGGTAAATTTTGTTTTGGTGTGGCTATTAATGGTTTCACCTCGGGCAGATCAAAAAGCTAAAGCATGTTTATTCTGTCAAAAAAAAATGAACTAGTACAGTGAATTATTGGACTAGATTTTCACACGAAAGATGCATTTAACAGCCAATATCCACTTAAACAAAAAACAAACAAAAGCAGTAAAACAATATTAAGCTATAACCTGATTCAGATAGGTGTTCTGTTCTTGATTTCTGCCACAGTCCAATGTAAGGCAGCTGCTCAGAGAACCAGACAAAATGCATGCGTTCATCCAAGGAATCTGTCTCTGTAGGTTTTTTTCCCCCTGTTTTAAAATCAACATAGAAGAAAACCAAGCTAAAACGGTGTCAAAATGATGTAGTATATCAAACTTTGGTAAAAGAAAATGCCAGGACTGCCAGTTTGGTGTACAACAATGAAGCAGTGCAGTAATCCTACAATGCAGGACTTGGCTTTTTTCTTTGACACACACGACACTAAAACTGAATCTATTTTTGATTTTGGTCGTCAGTCCTAAAAATTCGTTTAACGCTCCAATGAGACAGTGGTAAAATTTTGCAATTAGGAAAAAACATAACAGCAAATGCCTACATGAAACTGCAAGTGTTGTTAGTGCCCCGAACCAAAGGTGGTGCAGTTTAATGCGTCACCATTGCACAGCTTTTTTAGGATAATTTTTGTGCTGGTTGTGAACTGCAAAGCTTCTACATCCCAACACTATACACGACTGGCTCCCTGGAAGCTTTACTCATTTTGTCAAAGGTGACTTGTGTATTTTGTCTATCATTTGGCTCCACAAGCTTGAAAGCTTGTGGTGACAGAAACAATGCATTACCTAATGCCTCTGTCACTCAAAGTGACTTTGCAAGCATTAAAGAAATGTCACTGCAGTTTGTCCATTTTCCATCCATGCCATTTTCTATAACTGCTCGCTCCTTTTCACGGTCAGGAATATGCATAAGGCAAAGCACATAAATTATGTTTGCATGAATAAAAAGAGCTTTTTATAAGAATGCGGAGATGAGTCATAATTTGCGGGAGCTTTTCTTTTATGATGCCATTTTTCCCCTTAAAACAAACAAACAAACAAACAAACAAACAAAACAAACAAACAAACAAACAAACACATACATAATCAATCACAAAATATCTTCACAAGTTCAGATCTCAAAATCATGAAGTTCATTACCAAGCTGACTTGCTGTGCAAAGCTTTTATCTTAGAACTAAAACAGCAACAGAAGCTCCATCTGCATAAACAGCTGGCAGATTTTAGGTCAGCGGGAATTTAAATGAGTCCAAAGTCTTTGTTCTTCTGTTCATTAAAAGTCTCAAATAAGGTTTACAAGAATTAAGTTTTGCAGTGAAATAAAGATTTAAAGACTACATGATGTCAGCCTGAACATAGACCTGAACGACCGACTAAATCAAATAAAAAAATAAAATGTTTTATGACATGCCCTGAATTCCTTGTCACTTATCTTACTCTTATACAGCATTATGATATTGAAAAGTTGTTTGGGGCGTGACTGCCTCTTCAGTTTAGGGGCAAACAAACCAGGATAACTAAAAATCCCCAGATTGTGTCAAAACACGTTACTGATTTTACACATTCAGACGACAAACTGAAGAAGAGAAAATGGATGCACCCGTACCCCCCCCCCCCCCCCACACACACACACACACCTGAAAAGTTACCAAATGAACCTTTGATCATAATAAAAAGAAATTAAAAATTCAGCTTCAATTCAGCACTGATCGTGTTGAATTGATTGGTTGATTCTTTTTAATTCATGCTTCAAAGGAGGCTTAAACGATTTAGCGCTTATGCAGATTGTTTTATTATGTAAATCTTCAGTCACATTCTGCTCCATTTTAAAGATTCTGTGATGTGTGAATCATAAGCTTTGCTTTGATTGGACACTTTACACAGTGGGCTTTACCATCCACTGCAATAGCACACTGTACTGTAGATCTTTGTAGTTCACTAAACATTCAATTCTATCAACATAAAATTACTCGCTGATCTATATTTCAATTTAAAAAAAACTTTTGTCATTGAAGAGGACATGCTGCTTTTCATTGCGTCATGGGATTTAAAATGTGTCTCCTTGGCTTTTAAAAAAATCCAAGAGCTCAAAAACCATGATGACACCTTACTTTCTCAACTTTAAAATTTCATTGAATC
The DNA here is from genome assembly GCF_018398535.1 of Haplochromis burtoni. Lineage (NCBI taxonomy): Eukaryota > Metazoa > Chordata > Actinopteri > Cichliformes > Cichlidae > Haplochromis > Haplochromis burtoni. The sequence goes on along the minus strand of NW_024582558.1, from coordinate 361,569 downwards.
TAAATTTAATCCTAATCTTCTCAACAGTCCTGACAGTCCTGCTGAGAGACCCCAGATGATACATGGAGAGGAGAAATGATTGGATGGATAGAGTGACAGATATAGCATATTTCATATTATTACAAACAGCAAATCCTTCCACGTAAGAAGCGGCAGCCTGAAAATGGTCGGTGTGTTTTTAAAAGCTGACTGGATGTGTCCACTGTAGTAAAACTGCCACAGCGCGAATCAAACAGCCTGCTCCAGCATCCTCCACCCGTCCTCCCTGCAGGAAATTCCCACATGAAATAAATATTTCTTAAGGATGATGACGTGGTGAAGTGGACACTTTGCTTCGGCGCAAACATAAATTTCTGCAGCTCTGCGTGTGGCAGCTTCACCGAAGCTCGGAAACGTGACAGCAGTGTAAAGACATGTCAACTCTGACCTCCATCCGGCGCTCATCCACAGGAAAACTACTGGCAACAGACGCGCAAGAAAACGTGCATTCATGCACAAATCCAATATATAATCATTCACCTGCCACTGCTCTCGTATAAAGAGAAAAGTGGCGTGACTCCACACCGCACTGTACAAACAAATCAAATTGAAACAACGAGCGCAAAGCGAGTTTGTGCTGGGTTTATTCCCTACTATGCAGCCTGCACGGAACTCCCGGGCAGATACCACAGTGAAAGGAATATTTATTGTTTTGTACATCTCAACGCAGTGAAGCAAAAGTGGTCTGCACTCACCTGCACGAGACCGTCAGTTCAACTTTGGTGGCAGGTATCGAAGCGGTGAAGGGGTCCGCGTCCCCAATAAACGCCATATTCATCGCTGCTTGGTCGGTCACAGTGCGTCCCCTACCCCCAGCGCTGTAACGGCGGCATGTGAAAAAGCGGTGTAAAAGAAATAGAAGGGGGGGAAACCTCGCAATGGGTGCTCAGTGAGCCGTTTGCTTCCTGGAAGAGCCAAACACCAGAGAGCGAGAGAGAGAAAAGCACACGGACGCAGACCTGCAGCGTGCCACAGTCGGGTCTCTGTGCGGCTCTGTGCTCCGGAGGAGAGAGGACAGTGTGAAGGGGCGGGAAGACACACATATACAAACACACCACACACACACAGAGGCATACACACAAAGTGGGAGTCCACAGCTATTTGTGAGGACCAAAAAGAAGGATCGTTTCTATTTAGAGGTGAGTGCAGGGTTATGTGTAAAGCTCTGTTTTGGTTTGAAATTGCAGTACTCGGGAAACTATCATCTTTAAAGGTCTGGAATCGATAAAACATGTTAAATAAAATCACTTACACCCAAGACAGTCAGGACTTCAGCACAGCAAAGCCTCAATGTGTGCATCCTGCTCAGAATAACAAAAAAATGGGTCACAGAGAGGCAGCCATCAGATTCTATAAAAGATAACCAATCAGTGATGTCAAGTTAGTTCAGGCTGGCTGGTTATGGCAAATTTGGGTTATAGGTGGAGGCTTGTTTGTGTTTGTGTGTGGACAGCACAGGGAAAGAAATCCAGCTCTCAGAGGGCCAGACCTGTTCAGTTTTTGGTCCATGGTAAGCCTAATTTACTTTGAGGCATATAGGAGTTTAATGGAAGCTATGTTCAGCCTTGCAGAAGAGCATGGCCTTTGGGTTTGAAATACATATTGATTTATGAGAATGTGTCTGTACGAGTGGACGGTGAGCTTCACCAGTTAAACATCTCTTATCTCAGCAGTAGCCTGACAGTACTTTGTTTGGTAATGCCTATATGAGTGAGATTTATTTACTCAAGTAATCATTTGACCAATACAAAATCTTGCAAAAATCCAGTTTTCCACATTTAGGGAGTAATGAATTCTAAAAAAAAAATGGCAAAAAAGAAAAGAAAACATTTAAATTGGCAGCATTCACACTGAATTATTAAGGATTATTCATAAGACTACAAAAGTGACTTATCCCCATGGGTGGGAGAAAATGTCAGGGTTTGAGTTGGATTAAAAAGTAATGGAAAGAAATGTGACTTAAATACTGCAATAACTTATTCAAACCTTTAAATGCTCACAGCAGGCATCAGCCAGACATAAAGAAACAAGTAATTATGGAATAATCAGGCCATGCCTGGGTTATTTTTCTTTTTACCTTTAAGTTGTACAACATCCTCTAATCTATGGCCACGTGGAGTGAGCTGCTACCTTCAACAACAGTCAAATTAAAGAAAAGCTTAGTAGATTGTGATTGGGCAGTGTTAAAAGGTGGCACACTGAAAGCCAGATGACTAAAACCACCTGAGCACAACAAACTCAATTAACCAGCCCAGCATGAACCTTGGAGCTAAAAATGGGCATATATGTCAGCTCCAATTAGTCTGAAGAAGCAGACAGAAAGTTCATGCAGCCGTTTAAACACCTTTTAATTTCCCAAATAAAGAGCCGGGAGTTTGGATTGGGTCGGCATCTCTCTAACACAGATGTTACAGCTCCCCTAAGTAGGTCTTATACAGTAAAATACTTTTATTCCTTATACTAATATTCCAAGACTAGTGCAGTTAGGTGTACGTAAATGTGCTCTAGGCTAATAATGCAGGTCACTGATAATGAGGCCGAGATTCATAAGCCCTCATATTGTATATGGTCTCATTAGACATTTAGACATTTTTTTGCAAACAATAAAATATGTTGTACTGTAACAAAATCCAAAAGGGAAATAATTAACACTGCAATATTCCTTAAACTACTGTTGATGGTTGGTCTTTCATTTGTCTAAGTGTAAGAGTATCATGATAATTGTGTGTTCACAAAAACCCTGATATTTAAAAATTGTCAAGTGTCAGTATTCTGTCCATGATGCATTTATGATAATATCAAAAATAAGTGTGCACAGCTTTAGTTACTGCACATTCATTTAATTTGCCTGAAGTCAAAATATTGTGATGTCCCTTTATAACGCATTTACACCAAATAGGGAACGCAGCCTCATTGCTTTTAGGCTACAATGAGTGCTCACACTTACACAGCTGGTCGTCAACAATGGTGATGTCAGAGTGGCTACCTCTGTCTTGTATACATATTTATTATGTCCCTTGTAGCCCCATTTACATTCTGTTTTTTCTTCTGGGTTTTGTAATATTTAGTTTTGCGATTCCTTTGTTTCCCACAGTCAGACCACGGATCTCTGACCTGTGTTTTGTCTCCGTGCCTAACTTTGATCCCTGTGTCAAGTCGCCAAGTCCTAGTCACAGTCTTATGTTGTGTTTCCTGTTTTATTGCCTTAGTCCCTGGTCGAGTGTCCGTTGTGTCGAGTCTAAATTCCCTTGTCTCATTATTCATGATGTCGCCCCTGAGTGTACTGCTCAGTTCCCCTGTCGTTGTTCTCAAGGGTTTGTCAAGGGTTTGTCTTGTTCAGTAAGTTTTGTACTTTGCCTATTGCTAGTTTGTTCATCAGCTCAATAAAGGGCTCGTTTTTTGCTTTTGTTTGTTTGTACAAAATATCCCATACACCCCGAGCGATCATTTTAAACTTAATGACTTTTTTCTAGATAGAACAACCCCAGACATGGGTTGAATGACAATGGCAAATGATCCTAAGAGTTTCTTGGATTTTTAATATACTTTTCAAGGAAATCTGGTGAAAAAAAGGAACCGTAAAAGTCCTGAAATTTAGTTATGAGGACTAAACTTCTAAAATCAATACCTAAAAATGAAAAAAAAAAACACAAGCTTTCAACATCAGATAAACTTAACAGAAGTTTTCACCTAATCATTTCCCGACGTCCATGAGATGAACTGATAGGTCTGGGTGAGACAGAATAAACTAAAGTCGCTGTAATTGCACAATGAGAATCATCCATTACCTCTCCTAGATCAGGTATAACAGGCTGTATTCTGCCTTTAATGTTTTCAGTATCAGCTAAACCCCAATCTCTCTGCATGTTAGTTTTCAATGTGGCTTCCAAATTCTCTCTAATTATCTGGCCTGAGTTTGTTGCTCTACAGCCTGCTCATCTCCATCTGCAGTCAGCACCTGACATTTGTAGAACATATGCATGACCAAAAGATGATCTTACAGCCATTGTCCATGACATTAAAAAATAACTGAGTGAGAAATGGCCTTTTTTTAATGGTGAGCTAGTCATACTTAGACTGTTGTCCTGTGGTTACATCACAGACGGCCTTATCCAGACTCTATCCAGGTAAAGCATCGAGAGTGTTGGAAGCACCTTGCCTCAAACAATTAATGCACCTGCTGATTCTGCTTCCAGCCAGGAATAGAACAACATTCAAAAATCCTAATCAAGTGCGAAGTCTCAGCTTCGCACATTTAATGACTGTTTTTGCAGATTGCACTTGCTGACAGGTACACTGAGTTCTGGATGAGGTCTTGCAATGATCAGTGTATACCTTTTGTTTGTAATATTTCTAAACATTTAAGCACAGCTGCTATGGCTCTGTTCAAAGTGGCAACCTAGAGAAAGAGCCAACATTGTTAACGGATGGACAAGCCCCTCTTGAAACCAGCTCTTTGCCATATTGTGGTTTTGAAATCAAATGTTATGAGTCAGCGTTGAGTCTGACTATGAAACTGAGGACACTACAAAGTAATGGTAGTTGTAGTGACCTGTCAGTCAAACAAAGCCACGCCCTAACACACACCCTGCCCTGTCATCCACTTTCCTCTAAACTGGAGCAACATAAAAACAAACATCATGCTGCATTAAATAAGACGTGTGATAAAGACCATCAATTCATTGCAAAAGTGTTAATTGAGGTCGTAAATCAAGTGAGCAGTAGAGTCAGCTCATTGCAGTTCATTTTCTCCGGGATTTTTACACAGTCACACATCCATTTGTAAACAGTGATCTCCTCTATTCATCATTTATGCTATTTTCTAGTTTAAAATCAGGAAATTTCCCTTTCCAACCCTTGGGACTATGTCCGTATACCTCATAGAGTCCGACTGGTCGTGACAGATTGCCACCACTTCCTGAGCCTAGTTCTACTGAATGTTTCTTCCTGTTAAGAGAGTTTTTCCTTCCCACCGTCCTTGCTTATAGGGCGTTATCTGATTGTTGAGGTTTTCTCTTTACTTTTGTACAGCCTTTACCTTACAATATAAAATGATTTGGCGGCATATGAATAAAACTGAATTGAATACAGTTCCTACTTCTGCTGATTGTGATCTGGAGAATCTGCATACTTGGTCAACACCTCGTGCTCCGTCAAGTTCGAACAGCTGTTCTTATGCAGTTTTCACAGTGTGGTGGAAAGCACTATGGGGGCGACCGTGGCTCAGGGGGTTGAGAAGCTCATCTTGTAACCGGAAGGTTACCGGTTCGATCCCCAGCTCTTTCTGTCTCGGTTGTTGTGTCCTTGGGCAAGACACTTCACCTACTGGTGTTGGCCAGAGGGGCCGAAGGCGCGATATGGCAGCCTTGCTTCTGTCAGTCTACCCCTGGGCAGCTGTGGCTACAACTGTAGCTGCCTCCACCAGTGTGTGACTGTGAGAGTGAATGAATAGTGGAATTGTAAAGTGCTTTGAGGGTCTCATAAAAGCGCTATATAAATGCAATCCATTATTATCACGAGGTAGCTGCCACTGCAGTATGTTGTTGCCATTGTGGTGCACCCAGGTGTAGTTTGTGTTAAATAACACGCAGACAAGGGTCAGAGTTTTCTTGAATGTTGTACACTTCATGGGGGCTTTTAATGTTGTGGCCAATAGGCTGACAGTGCTTAGTTGTGAGCATGTGACAAAGCAGAATTTAGCTTTTGAAGAACTGCAGTGGTGCTAACTTAGCTGAAGACTCAAGTCTTGTTTTAGGCAGTTTCCAGGAGCCATGATGTAGGGTCATGCAGAATGAAGGGTCTAATTCATCATCAGCCTTTGTTCAGTTCGAGTGCAATATCAGCTTTGTACAGTCGCCAAGGGTGTGATCCATGAAGCTTGTATTAAAAAAAAAGAGGATGGTGATTTAGAGAGTGTTATTTCAAACTCCTCGCCGTACCTGCATGACAAATGAGCTTTATTATCGGCGAACCTTTTTATTATCCCTTGAACCTCCTCTGAATTAATTTTAGATCTTATTCTCCATTTCTTTTAATATTAAGTCTTTGGAAATTAAAATTGGTCATAAAATCTGAACTGAATTTAAAGTCTAAATGCTTCAGAGAAGCTTTCGGGAATGCAAAAAGTTGTGTTCTGAGATTCCTTGTTAACCTTAATCAAAATACTTCTATTACACAATTTTGCTTTTAATCCTTAAAGCTGCAAGTGTTTTTTTTGTGATAATTTTTTTTTGCTTGAAGTTGTCAGTGGATCTGGTTCTACAGAATTGCAATATACTCGTGCCTTGTGCCACAAATAGAGCTGAAATTACCAGAGTGTGAAGAAGCCTTGGCTGCTCCCTAATTACTGTCTCCTCATTCTCCCTTTCTCTTAATTTGCCAGAGTCTTGCTGCGGTGGCTGCACGAGCCTCCTCACACCTCTGTTCACCCTGCAGAACTTTATTTTAAACTCAAGCACACAGCCCAAACTCTCAAACAGCCTAAAAATCAAACACTTATGCATAAAATGAAGTTATGAGTAGGGATAACTTTAGAATTCATGGTTAATGGTTCAACTAAAAGGTTCTCCTTTCCCCATTTTTTTTTTGCAAGGGAAAAAAATAATTCATTATTATTTAGATAAATCACCATCCTTGAACATTTGATGTGATGTAACAGATACAAATCAGCCAATAGCATTGGTAAATGTCATCTTATGTGCTGATAGACTGATGGCTGTCCACACGGCAGATATCAAAATTACTCATCCCACTCTTTGGAATGCCACATGGCTCGGTTTGGATGCTTAGAAAACTCTTTCATTCTCAAACAGGATTAAGTCTTTGACACCTAACCCCAGCAACAGCCACACACACACAGCTCTGACATTCACATCAGGTGTTTGCTGATTGGTGCTGCCTGTCAGACAGTGCTGCAGATGTGTTATGATTTGATATGTTAGGCGCTGGTTCAGATTGATGTCAGTCAAGTCACCTTTATTTAAGCAGTCCAAATGTAGGGTTTTCCAGTTATGTTATACAGTGTCCTACAGCCTTATCTATGTAGTATCAGAGTGTATTTGTACTTCTATAGTGGTGGAAGCAGAAGCTATTATTTATTCATCATGTTACAGTTACAGGAGTAAAATGCTGTTGGGAGGTGAGTAATTCTTGTCCTTTTTATTCAGTGTTATTTCCCCGGGCATCTCAGTGCTTCCCACTGTCGGGCCCCTCCACAGTCATGTGCAAACATTTGAGTGTTCATTAGACAATAGCAAAGCCTATAATTAAACATCTTCTAAACAAATTTGTTGTCATTTGCTTTAGATGATACGATTCCTACCAACCACCTATCTTACAAAAGGATACAACCAGTGTAACTGATGTAATCACACAGCTCACCATTGTAGCTGAAAGAAGCAGTCAGTGGTTGTAGTGGAAGGAGAACGTGCGGGCTTCCAAGTAACCTGTGCACCACGCGACACACTCTGATCATTCTGCGGTGAGCTTACCTCAGCTCACAGAATCATTCTGTGATCGGCAGAGAGCGTCTTGTGACAAATGGATGAAACAACCTATAAACCCAGAATACACAATTAATGATGTGTCACACTAATGGGATCATTGCGGTCAGCATCTAGAAGTCTTCTCTAGCTCACTCAAGTACTGTGCTATACTGACGGGGATTGTCCGCACATTTTCCCCCATACTTTTCTCTTCCCAGCATTTTGGTACAAGTTAATATTTCTTTCATCTGACCAGAGACTTTTTTCTGTTTCCCCCAAAACTGCCCAGGCTCTTTTAGTTTTTTTTTTTTGTTTTTTTTAATTTAACATCAACACTTATTAAAATAATCAATTTAAATTTTGAGTCATTAGTTAAAAAATAAGACTTACGTAATAAGTCCACTGTTATCACTTTCTAAAATTAGACTCATCTGTACAAACTGTTTTTTTTTTTTATTTATCATCAACAATGAGCATAAACTAATTAGCAGTACTTGCTTGTTACTAAAGGCTCAGGATTTTCCTCTGAATCTTTATTCAACAACACAAGCGTAAACACACCAAACAGCTGTTTGCTGTAAAACATTTGCAGGTAGAAACTGAAATCTGCCCGAGGAAGGAGCAGCTTACTTGCTACACAAAGATAATCAAATTAATAATGCTCCAAGTGATAATCAAGTAATTACCGTTGTAGTAGTAATAATAAAAATGCATATGCAGGAGAAAATTGTTAATTATTAGTACATAGTCCTTTATTAGTACATAGTGCACTGAAAATGTAGGACTCAGCTCAGAGGAAACCGTATACTAATAAATGTATTGTAAAGAAGTCTCCTATAAAAACGCCGTCAGTTTTACAGAGGCTGGTTTTAAACGAAATTTTCCATCCATTTGCTTCGATTTATGGTCGTCTGATCTGCTGTCTGACGTCCGTCTCATGTTTTTCTCATGATCTCAGGAGTGAAACTGGATTAAATGAAAACTCTAAAATATGAAGGATTTACAATGCTGAAATACAGTAAAACAAGATGAAGGTGTACTGAAACTAAAGAGGACAATTACATCTACAGGGTGTAAAGGATCAGTTTTAATTGAAACCACACAGGGATCTCCAGAGACCTGGTTTGAACTGGCATCTTCAAGTAGGACAATGTGGAATATTAGACAACTGCCTTGGAGTTTTGCAAACTGCATCTGTGGAGGTAGAGGATCATTGTAGTCCTTACATTGACTGTCACTGTTCAGTTTTGCATGTGTTACCCACTACTGCCATCTTGTGCCCAGTTTTCACCAGTTTAATTTCTGAAAGCAGTCAGATGGCCATCCGCTCTGTAGAGTGTAGCTTTACAGTGTGCAGAAAAGGAAAAAAAACAAAACATCTATAGAAAGTTTGGAAAGATCATCTTAGGAGGAACCTTAAATCTGTCTAACTTGAAGATTTGGGGAAAGTTTAACATTTCTAAGAGCTCCAAAATAGCAATAAATGCACAAAAAAAGAAAATGATAGTATTGCACATAATATTGTTAAAGTTGGCTTGAAAGTCCACAACACGGGGTTAGTTTCTGTTAAAACCACTTAACCACTAAGTAAAAGTGTAAATAATAAGAGTGTTATCTGAAGGAAAAGGAGAGGAGGAGGTCCAGTCTGAGGGAGTTGAGGAAGAAATGACTATAAATAGTAAATAAAGGGACCCTTAAGGTGAAGTGCTGCCAAATCAATAAAATGAAGAACTCTGTTTCCTCCTGGAGGAGTCTCCAGGTAAGGAGGGTTGTTAGGATACAGTGGGCACACCAGTGTACACCTCTGCAGAGATCTCAGATAGTCTTCCACCTCAGATCAATTCCTTCTGATTTGTCATTTATTACTCAGAGGATGAAGCAAACGTAGCAACAATGGCATCCTAACCTTGATTCTTCTCCCCAGTTTATCACTGGCTATGAACTATTGCCCTCTTGTAGCCAAATGTCATATCGTAGCCTGGTTCCCACAGGCCAGCTGATAGCTTGAACACAGCAATGAAGCAGGTTAGCATTCCACTTTTTAAGAAGATGAAAAATTAAGGATGTCCAGGAGAAAAATAAAAAATTAAATATTGAGTTATCAAACTTATTTGTAAAAACCAAAGACACATTTAGAGGTAGTTTGTTTGCTTGAATAAATCAGCCTACAGATATATTAATAGTAAAAAATAATATATAGTATGTAAGAATACAGAACCAAGAAAATCACACACAGATGGTTGTTTTTGACAGATGGCATTTATTCTGACCAGGCATCTGACATTAGAATCGCTACAGAGTCCGCCATTGGGGAATGGCTCCTAAAACAGGAGGGGGTGCGTCATGGGTACAGGGAAGAAGAAGGGCATAACAAACAAAACAAAGAAAAGAAACTAACCAAAGGCCACTAAACGTGACCTGCCACCTGTATGAAGGATAAGCTCAGTCCAAAGCATTACTGATGCACTCGTCAGTCTTTGTGCCATTCACGGTCCTCTGGGCTCTAGTGTGAGACTACGTTCAGATCGGTGGTCCCACAAAACTAACATTCAGTCAGATTAGTTTTTTGTTTTGAACAGACATTGTTTACATACATTTCATATGTAGTTGAATAATTCCTACAGCTGCTGTTTCACCAAACATTCATAAATGACAGCACAATCATGACAGGCAGGTCAGTTAAACTGCAGAGACCACGAGTGCCTCCAGGAAGGCCCCACGAAGATCAGAACAGAGACAGATGTTGAGTCAATAGTCAGGAAAATAACACTGGTTGCGTCAGAAGGCCTCTCCTCTCAACAACAAAGAGATAGCGTTACACTTATATACACACATACACAACTACGGTACTGAGTGGACCTCACCTGGAGCCCACGACAAGAAGCCCTCTTATAGGGTTGGGAAGGTGAACGTGTCTTAGCAGCATGGGAATTAGACCACAACTTAGCAGTGTAGGTTTAGTGAGTGTTACCAGCATGTGTGAAGAGTGAAGATATATTTGTGCACACAATGAAACATGGACAACAAGTGCAGACTTTCATCAGTGCTCAACCTGCTCACATTTAAGGATTAAGTGAATCTCAGAGACTAATTGTGTTGATTTTTGTTTGGTTTTTTTACATGTGCTCAGCGGTTAAAGGTATATGAGATCCTATGATAAAGTTCCACCAATTAAAAAACAAAAACTGCACCAGGCAAATTCTTCATCAATTAATTTTCTCACATTTATGCCTTTGGAAAATTTAGATTCCCCAATTTCATTCATCGTGCATGTCTTTAAGCTGTGGGAGGGTGCAGAAACCCAGAAACAATCCACACAGGAACACAGAGGCCTCAGTCAGCTTCCAGATTCCTGTGAGGGGCCTGTGTTAACCACTGTACCACTTACCAGATAAATTCAAGATTTTTACTGTATTTGCTCAATTGTCCCTCATAGGTCTTCAAATGGCTGTCATTATTATAAAACCTTTCCTGACCACTTGCACACCTGTGATGCACTGCCTCCACTATGTCAAAATCTTAGCATTATAAGCTTTAAACCTTGTGAGTATGGGAGTTGTTGAGTTGTTGAGCAAAGATTCTTTAAGTTTGGTTCGTTTCTACTCAGTCTTGTTCCTCAGACCCTTCAGGATGTACAGCCTGACCCCCAGAAGATGAATTCTTGGCGCGCACAGCCCAGTGAATGCAGAATAAAACTACCCTACAGACATCCAGTAGATGCACCTATTGTATAAATTTCAAAATCCTTGTCAACTAGATTTCAACTCATCTGAGAGTTTTAGTAGCTACACGTATGGTATCAATTTGAAATCCTATGTCATCTTGTTCTGAAGTTATAATGGCTCTCCATGGTGCCCCTCTGACAGGGTGACAACAGTACCCCATCCGCCTTTTATGACTAAAGGGTAATGATGATCATGCTTCTTGACTTGACACTGAAGACTCCTTCACTAAACTGCCGTTCAAGCTCTGGGTTGTACCTGAAAACCCAGGAACTCTGGATTCCTCCCACAGTCAAAAGACATGCAGTGTATAAAGCAAGTGAGCTTATTTCCCTAAATGTCAAACTTTAGCTACTCTAAAGTGTGTTCTGTTTACAAGTCCAGCTGAGGACAGCAATAACAACACGTTACACATTTTTGGTCACTGATCTAAAGCTGCTGCAGAAACTGAAGGGAGCACAGAAGCTAGAGCAGGATGTTAAGGGGTAGAATGATTTCTTTCTCACACACAGCCACTTTTCTTGCTCTTGGAAACAGGACTGATGGAATAACACTTCTGTTTCAAGTGCAGAGAAACAATCTCAACAAAGTAGAGAAGTGGGTTGTGAAGACCAGCTACCAACCCATTAGCTCTGCTGCACGTATGTATTTCTGTACTCTGACAACAAAACACCACTTCCTTTTTTGGCAGGGTTGCCTGTGTTGTATCGTTGCACTGTGCTGCATGTAAGCAGAGCTGCACTGATAGTGTCTACTGTGTGTTCACCACATCCTATAGTATCTTGTGAATATAAGTTCTTATAACGATGACAATAATGACAAACCGTCTAAAGCGCAAGAAGAGAGAAATAGAAGTCATTAACAATGCAGTTAACTAAATCCTGATTAGCAAAATCCTCTAAGCATACAGAGTCAAAGAAAAGAACTAATGCGTTAGCTTCCACTGTGATGAGATTACCGTTTCCTGTTGGCTCAGTCATGAACGTCACATGATATGGAAGGTGCGTCGTTTAGGCTTGATAGTTAAGGGGTCAAAGTGCAGGGCAGGAGTGCCTTTACGTCCTTCTAGAGTCAAACCAGGCAAGTGGTACCGTGTTCAGTTACTTGCAACCTCGTCTACACTGTCAACCACTTCCAAGGTGCCATCCAGTCCACCACGTGCACGCCAGATCTTCACAGTCCGATCACTGCAAGACACAAAGACACAAAAGTTATAATATATTCCATATCCTCTTAATGTCTTTACATTTTCACTGATTTGAAGACTTTTTACTTGGAATTTACGTATAAAATTACCAATATGTATATGTAATTTGCTGATCACATACATAAATACGTGTAGAGGGGTGCCAAATTAAAGGGGAAAGCCAATATAAGGTATTTCAGTGAACTCCTGATCCATTATAAGCCACTAGAAAGGCTCACTGAAACTACTGGTTGGATGGAAATCTGTCATCTAGGAAAAGAACACTCCGATCAGAAAGAAATGTTTCATCAGAGGACAAAAGATCACCCAGAAGAGAAAATGTGTGTGAATTTGCAGCAACCCTTTCCTAAGGCCAGCTCTCTCACAGCATGGAACATGAGCTGGAGGTGTTTTTAACATTTGTGTGTTACCTAGGGCGATCGTGGCTCAAGAGTTGGGAGTTCGCCTTGTAATCGGAAAGTTCGAGCCCCGGCTCGGACAGTCTCGGTCGTTGTGTCGTTGGGCAAGACACTTCACCTACCGCCTAATTGTGTTGGCCAGAAGGGCCGATGGCGCGATATGGCAGCCTCGCTTCTGTCAGTGCGCCCCAGGGCAGCTGTGGCTACAACTGTAGCTTGCCTCCACCAGTGTGTGAATGTGTGAATGGGTGGATGACTGGATGTGTAAAGCGCTTTGGGGTCCCTAGGCGGGACTAGTAAAAGCGCTATACAAATACAGACCATTTACCATTACCATTTACCTAAAGATTGCACTACAGTTTTGTCATACTATGATTTAACAGAACAAAGACCAATGAAGCATTTCTCTCCAGTTTGACTTCTGTTCTTGGTTGTCTTAGCAGACCAGACCAAACCTAATATAAACTAATACAGCCAAGAAGAAAAAATTTAACAGCCAATTCACTGATAGTTTAAGGGGGGGGAAAAGAGCAAAATAAGGGTTATCATCAACATAAAGCCTCATCTCCCTCCCTCGAAACAATAATGGTACATGACATTTGTATTCATTTTTCCTTGTACAACTCTGAATCCATCTCACTCCCTAAAGTGTCACTCAGTCATCAAAACTCTGGGAAACCCTGCTTTATAAGGACAAGTGGATCTAAACTCTGCTGGCAGAATGTCGCTCGCAGCGTAACAGACCCAATGGAACCCACTCACCACAGGGTCAATGCTCATGTTTTTACTTTAATTTGTTACCCATGTGTATATGAGCCTCAGGTGAAGTTGTTTTCCCTCATATCCAGAGAGACACAAACAAACAGTTGTTTGTCTCCCTCTCTGGAGACAAACAGAGAGCCTAAGCATGTGTGTCAGTGTGTGTGGAAAACTCACTCTGAGGCGGTGAACAGGTGGCTGCTGTTGGCAGAGATGCTGTTGATGGGGCTCTCGTGACCCTTGAGCTCCCCCAGTGTCCCTAGAGTGTCTGTGTGCCACAGCTTGAGCACCCCGCCTCTGCATCCACTCAGCAAGGCTGGTGATCCGGGGACGACACCAAGTGCACAAACCCAGTCACGGTGAGCATTTGGGACTTGCTGAGCACAGAGATGCATAGCAGTATGGTTAATAGTGAGAATGTCATGAATGGTTGATGTTTTTGTAACTTACTGAAAGATTATGATCATAATGATGCAATCGCTACAGTAACTTGAGGGTATCATATGGAAAGACATCTTTTTCTTAATGTACAGTCATGTGAAAACTGTACTTTTACTTTACTATCCGCCATTATGTGACAAAGAATGTGACAGAAAGGGCAGTTTTCTGCACATTGATTTACAGCAGGTTTTCCAGGAGAAAATCTCTGGAAAGACAATAATGGTGATAAAAAAAGAGGAAATAAAAATATTTTAGGCTACTTTTGACAGTTATAAAATCAAAATGAAAAAAAAAAAATCTATATTGCATCAAATGGAACAAACATCTGAATGTCTCCTATCCATATTTCTTTTTGCATTGATCATCCAGTACCTGCAGTAGGTCTTTACGGTCTAGGTCCCACTTTTTGATGCCATTGTCTCGGGAGCCGCTGAAGAAAATGTCCCCTTGGATTACCAGAGACTCGATACCGTCGTAATGTGGTGGTTCAAAGTTGTGTGTAGGGCTGATGCTTCCCAGAGAGCCTTCAGTCACGTCAAACAGCTGCAACAGCAAAAACAATACATGTTAAAAGGGATGATATGCATCTGAACATAAGGATTATTATAACAAAAGATAAGTAAAATCAGTTAAACATGGGTTATGTAGCATGTCTAACCTAAGCTGTCCTTATATTGCATTACTGGATGACTCAGCTGCACAAAGAATCTCACTTTATCATCTGCCTCAAGAAACAAGTGAACAACAGAGATGTGAAGAGCAGCAGTTTGAAAGCCTGAAACACACCTTAATGTAATGGTCCTTGGAGCCAGTGATAACCAGGTCTTGGCTGTTTCCAGACTGATCCACAGTCAAGCACATAACTGGACCAAGGTGACCAGTAAGCTTTCCAGTAGAGGCAAACCTAATGCAGGAAAGGAAATGTTAATGAGTCTTTTGTTAAACTGTCAAGCCAATACCACAGGGGAAATGCCAAAATAAAACTTAAATACATGTATCAAATCAAAGTACAAAGAGAAGATATTACTAAAGTAATGATATACTTAATATATCACTCATGAAAATATGTAAAAATGAGGTTTGCTGAGTTCTGTCTCAGAGAAAATGGGACCGTTCTTATACAGAATATTGATTCACAGTTAGTTTAATCATCCAAAGTACCACTTACTGACTGTTACGTTCCTAAGATGAACAAAGAGGCAATTCATCACAGCTAATATCAGGCAGCTGTCAAAAAGGCGTGACGGCTTTGAAATGGATGCTTGTCAGGTTTTCATACACAATTAAGTTCTAAGACAACACAATGAAATTGGAGTTTGTACTATCTAATGAAGTGTGTATGCCATGCATCTGAAAATGTCAGGGGAAATCATAAACACACGGTCAGTGTTATTGATGTGCATGTGTTTATCAATACCTCCATACAACACGTTTTAGGAAAAAAAAAAATAAAAGAAAAAGGTTTTGATCAAACTTTCATCTACGCCTATAAAAAGTAAATCCCAGACGTAAATTTGGCGTCCTCCTTTTAAAACTCTAGACTTCTTCAAATGCTCCTGTTACACAAGGGTCTGACCATTTCTCAGCTGGGTCACATCTCCCTCTCAAAACCTTTTCTCCTCAACAATCTTCACTTTGCCTAAAAACCTTACATGCATACAAACTGCTGTTAAATGTTACCTTTTTAAGGAAATACTTTAAAGACCATTTATCTGAAAATTGGTCTGTTGACCCACTTCCACCATGCCGTTTTGCATTTTGAAATCAAGACCAGATACATCCAAAAATGTTTGAATCTTGGTTAGTTAAAATATAAAAACAAATTAAGGCAGTGCCCATTTTTGATCGAAGGTTGTTGTTTTTTTAACAAAATAAAAAGCATAATGAGGAACTTTCTGCATCTACTGAAATGTTTTTTGTTATGAGTTATAATTATGAGAGTTATAACTTCTTACTGTAATGCACATAGTTTATAATAATTCATTAAGTCAATTTTGAAGACATTGGTGGATGTAAGACATATTTTAGAGGTTGTAGTGGTGTAGAATGGGGTTTTAACTTTTATCAGTATTCATTTAAAACTTTTCAAGCTGTTGTGTGACGTTATATTTACAGACAGAATGACAAGCAAAATAAGGTTAACAAAAACAACTGTGCTGGCAGAGGGAAATAAAAACGAAGTGTCACGATAATCTGTACCAAACTCCAAACAATCCACACAAAAAGTACGATATTTCACTTAAGAAAAATCCCTCAGATTGTTAAATCAGACTGACTGCCACCCTGCTAACCCACTGTCTGGATATTACTTTTGCATTCATTTTGAGTATCTCTGCTTACCTTCTCAGGTCCCAGACCCTGACAGAGTTTCCAGCAGCAGCGTACAGGACTGTGCCATTGGGGTTGAGCGCAATCTGGTTGATCTGATTCTCTCCTGCAGGGATGGTGACTGTCCGGCTGGTGTTGGACGCACAGACATCCCCAACATTAACTTGACCAGAAGACCTGAAGATATATGAATAAAATATGTACAAATATGCAACAATTAGGCATAATTAGCATTACAGGAGGTGTAACTTTAAAAACAGGAGTGTCCAGCTCCAGGCCTCAAGGGCCGGTGTCCTGCAGGTTTTAGACGTGTCCTTGATCATACACCATCCATCCATCTTCATCCGCTTTATCCAGGGCCGGGTCGCGGGGGCAGCAGCCTAAGCAGAGAAGCCCAGACCTCCCTCTCCCCAGCCACCTCCTCCAGCTTATCCGGGGGAACACCAAGGCGTTCCCAGGCCAGCCGAGAGATATAATCTCTCCAGCGTGTCCTGGGTCTGCCCCGGGGCCTCCTCCCGGTGGGACATGCCTGGAACACCTCACCCAGGAGGCGCCCAGGGGGCATCCTTGTCAGATGCCCGAACCACCTCAGCTGGCTCCTTTCGATGTGGAGCAGCAGCTGCTCTACTCTGAGCCCCTCCTCGGATGGCCGAACTTCTCACCCTATCTCTAAGGGAGAGGCCAGCCACCCTTCGGAGGAAGCTCATTTCTGCCGCTTGTATCCGCGATCTCGTTCTTTCGGTCACTACCCACAGCTCGTGGCCATAGGTGAGGGTAGGGACGTAGATCGACCGGTAAATTGAGAGCTTCGCTTTTACACTCAGCTCCCTCTTCACCACGACGGACCGGTGCAGCGTCCGCATTACTGCAGCTGCAGCCCCAATCCGTCTGTCGATCTCCGGCTCCCTTCTCCCATCACTCGCGAACAAGACCCCGAGATACTTGAACTCCTCCACTTGGGGCAGGAACTCATCCCCGACCCGGAGTGGGCACTCCACCCTTTTCCGGCTGAGAACCATGGCCTCAGATTTGGAGGTGCTGATCCTCATTCCCGCTGCTTCACACTCGGCTGCGAACCGTTCCAGTGCGAGCTGGAGGCCCTCACCCGATGAAGCCAACAGAACCACATCATCCGCAAAAGCAGAGATGAGATTCTGAGGCCACCGAAGTGAAAGCCCTCCGCCACTTGGCTGCGCCTAGAAATCCTGTCCATAAAAATTATGAACAGAACGGTGACAAAGGGCAGCCCTGGCGGAGCCCATCACCCACCGGGAACGAGTCCGACTTATTGCCGGCAATGCGAACCAAGCTCTTGCAACGGTTGTATAGGGATCGAATGGCCCGTAGCAATGGGCCAGACACCCCATACTCCCGCAACACCTCCCACAGGACACCCCGAGGGACACGGTCGAATGCCTTCTCCAAGTCCACAAAACACATGTAGACTGGTTGGGCAAACTCCCATGCACCCTCAAGTATCCTGAGAGGATAAAGAGCTGGTCCAGTGTTCCACGACCAGGACGAAAACCGCATTGTTCCTCCTGTATCCGAGGTTCGACTAGCGGACGAACTCTCCTTTCCAGCACCCTGGCATAGACTTTCCCAGGGAGGCTGAGGAGTGTGATCCCCCTGTAGTTGGAACACACCCTCCGGTCCCCCTTCTTAAAGATGGGGACCACCACCCCGGTCTGCCAGTCCAGGGGTACTGCCCCTGATCTCCACGCAACATTGCAGAGGCGTGTCAACCAGGACAGCCCTACAACGTCCAGAGCCTTCAGGAACTCGGGGCGGACCTCATCAACACCAGGGGCTCTGCCACCAAGGAGTTGTTTAACTGCCTCAGTGACCTCGCCCCCGGAAATTGGCGGGTCATTCCCCTCATCCCCAGACTCTGCTTCCTCCTCGGAAGACGTGTCAGTGGGATTAAGGAGGTCCTCGAAGTATTCCTTCCACCGCCTGACAATTTTCTCAGTCGACGTCAGCAGCGCTCCGCCAGCACTATACACAGTGCAGGTAGAGCACCGCTTTCCCCTCCTGAGACGCCTGACGGTTTGCCAGAATCTCTTCGAGGCAGTCCGAAAGTCTTTTTCCATGGCCTCTCCGAACTCCTCCCACACCCGAGTTTTTGCTTCAGCCACTGCCCGAGCCGCATTCCGCTTGGCCTGTCGATACCTGTCGGCTGCCTCCGGAGTCCCACAGGCTAACCAAGCCCGATAGGACTCCTTCTTCAGCCTGGTGGCTCCCTTCACCTCTGGTGTCCACCATTTGGTTCGGGGATTACCACCACGGCAGGCACCAACCACCTTGCGGCCGCAGCTCAATGCAGCAGCTTCGGCAATGGAGACGCTGAACATGGTCCATTCGGACTCAATGTCCCCAGTCTCCCTCGGAATGCTGTTGAAGCTCTGCCGGAGGTGTGCGTTGAAGATCTCGCGGACTGGGGCCTCTGCTAGACGTTCCCAGCACACCCTCACTACGCGTTTAGGTGCACCAGGTCTGTCCAGCGTCCTCCCCCGCCGCCTGATCCAACTCACCACCAGGTGGTGATCAGTTGACAGCTCAGCCCCTCTCTTTACCTGAGTGTCCAGAACATATGGTCACAGGTCTGGTGATACGATTACAAAATCGATCATCGACCTGCGGGCTAGAGCGTCCTGGTGCCACGTGCACTTATGGACACTCTTATGTTCGATTTGCACAGAAGTCCAATAACAAAACACCGCTCAGGTTCAGATCAGGGAGGCCGTTCCTCCCAATCACGCCCCTCCGGGTCTCACTGTCGTTACCCACGTGAGCACTGAAGTCTCCCAGCAGGACAACAGAGTCTCCAGGTGGAGCACTTTCCAGCACCCCACCCAGGGACTCTAAGAAGGCTGGGTACTCTGATCTGCCACTCGGCGCATAAGCGCAGATGACAGTCAGGACCCGTTCCCCGACCCTAAGGCGCAGGGAACAGACCCTCTAATCCACCGGGAAAAACCCCAACGTACCGCCAGCAAGCCGAGGGGATATTAGAATACCCACCCCAGCCCGCCGCCTCTCACCAGGGGCAACTCCAGACTGAGACAGAGTCCAGCCCCTCTCCAGGAGACTGGTTCCAGAGCCCAAGCTATGCGTAGAGGTGAGCCCGACAATATCTAGCTGGTACCTCTCAACCTCACGCACTAACTCAGGCTCCTTCCTGGGGGCAAAAGCCCCCAGACAACATATCCGCTGGGATACACAAATCCCTCCACCACGATAAGGTAGCAATTCACAGACAGAGCTGATTTAAATGGCAGCTACCACCTCAAGATGTCTTGAAGTTCTCCGGAGGCCTGGTAATGAACTAATCATTTGATTCAGGTGTGCTGACCCAGGGTGATATCTAAAACCTGCAGGACTCCTGCTTTAAAGGGTATAATTCAAATTGATGTTCATTTTCTTTAAAGCTAAAGAAATACTGCTAAAACAATAACAAATCCATAGACTGTACAACTTAACATTTTCAATGATTTGGAAAGAAAAATATTTGGGAAACAAGAGAAAAGTGTGAAAACTAAAGTGCTTATTATTTTATCCATATTAAGTACATAAAGCTTAACTATACCAACTGACGGGGTTGTAAGTTTGCTATATAGAAACTATACAGAAAGTGTGTGCCAGGAAAGTGAACATAATGTTCATCAGTCCATAATAAATAGTCTTACTCACGTTAGTGTGCGGATGCATTTGGCCGAGTCCCGAATGTCCCAGACTTTGATGTAGGAGGTAGAGACGGTAAAGACCAAACTAGAGCTATAACGGACTGACACAACATTGTTGGGGTGACCCGCTAGAGACATTATCTCCTGACCCGTCACCAGATTCCACACCTTACAGGTCCGGTCTGCAAATTAAAACACCATCTTGTCATTTTCACTGTGATTTATGACAATATTAAAATACAGAGAACATTTCTGAGAACGGGATGTCAAAACTGAAGAGCGCCACAACAAAACTGATTGGATAAAATTTATCACGGTGCAAGGGATACAAAACAAAATCCATTTTAACTGACAGCAAAACTAAACAGAGCTGGACAGCACCTTCTTGCACTTGGAATGCACAATTAATCCTGCTGGGATAAATTGGCACTCTAGCAGATTTCCTGCACATTAAAATCCATTTGTTATGCTTAAAACCTCCATCACCATAACAATGTTGTGGCTTGGACAATGTCATTTATGTTCCATCCCCTCATTTATCCACCATATGACAATCCTAATTAATCCTTATTGGCTTTTATATGTGGTGTTATGCTGTTATATAATAACACAACACCATGTCCAAGTGTAATAAATTACCATAGCTGTAACAAGAA
Organism: Haplochromis burtoni; assembly: GCF_018398535.1. NCBI lineage: Eukaryota > Metazoa > Chordata > Actinopteri > Cichliformes > Cichlidae > Haplochromis > Haplochromis burtoni. The sequence goes on along the minus strand of NW_024582558.1, from coordinate 340,849 downwards.
GGCATCTGAAGAATACTGATTAGAGGTGTAAGATTAGAGTCAGGAGGTGAAAGAAGGAAGGAAGGAGGGAGGATTGTGAGCATTAACCTTTGGATCCTGTGAACAGCAGGTCGTCAGTGCAGTCAACACATAAAACAGCTTTACTGTGTCCCTCCGCCACATGAACACACTGTAATGTCGACGACCGGCTGCTCTTGGTGGGTGGGACCGGGTTAATGACGCCCCTGGAAAACAAACAAACCACCATCATAAAGGGCAGCATCACACATGGCAAAGTAAAAAAAGAAGAAAAAAAAAAACTCCAACAAATTCACACAACAGACTCATGCAGCTCTCTCAGTGATGCAAACCAAAAATAGAAAGAGATGAAAATAAGAGAAAAATTATGAGACAGCTGTGAAAGGAGTCACCCTTGTGTTGAAAGAAAGGAAAGACAAGCCAAGAACCTATAAATAATCGAGATGATTTCTTTTGCAGCCTATAATTGATTGAAACACCCAAAGAGCCGAAGACAGGTGATCACTGGAAACCCGTGGAGTCTTCTTATCGGGGACTGAGAATTCTGCAGCATCTCAGTAAGCCTGGTTGATCACTAATTGGCTGGCTGTGATAGTGTAATTGTAAAATTTCATAACCAGCGAATCTGCAGCATGAGCTATCCAAACGGTGACACTTATCATTAGTAGGTTTTTGTTCTTCAGGCTTGAAGCCTGAAAAACTTCACAGATGTGAGAAAAAACAATGGCAGGAGAGGACTGCAGAGGGTTCAGGTTCAATACCAACAATGCACTAAACACAGTGACGCTGTTTGGCTTTGTTCCAATTATCTTATGGTCTTGGAGAAGACATCCATTCATTGATTTTAATCATGTTTTAACATGTTTGTTTTTTTCCTGGGTAACTCTCGCACAAAGTTGCCAAAGCAGTGGGGGAAGAAACCCCAGAGAGAACAAAACCAAAGAACAGCCCTGCAGCCTGCAACAGACTGGCATGCTCCAGGAACAAGCTCCAGCCTGACTCTCACCATGAACTGGCTAAGGGGAAGAAAACAGATGGATAGGTATGGCAAATCAGCAACAGCCCAAAAATAAAGTATTCATACTTGTTTGAAATCAGAGAGTGGAGCAAAGCTACTGTAGGCGGAAGCTGAAGGACAGGTGCAGGCATCCCTGAGGGGATGATATTCTGATATTCCTGGGGGCTGATTAGCTACTGATTATAAAACTAACTGCTTCCTATTCCTGAGTTGTTATCTGCAGTGCAGCCTCGAGAAGAGCTAATTGTAGTGTGAGCGTGTACCCATGAATAAAAAGGCATTTTAAAAACATAACACATGGGAGGAATACATTTTAGTGTAATATACTGAGCATCTATATTTTCCATACCCATCAATTACTTCTACCTTCCATAAAGCGATTGGAATTATACAGATTTTTACCAAAGCGATTTAGTAATAGTTTTCCAAAGCTTTTCCTTCCAAATCTGATAAATTATGTCTTCACATACATAATGACGTTGCACACACACTGAGAATGTACTTTCCATTAAGCAGAGTGTAGCAGCTAATATAACATGACTATGGATTGTGGATGGAGAAGTAGGAGTGCCTTTTAGAATTTGTAAGCGCTTTATTAGTTTGTTAGAGGAGCTGCAACTTTGATTAATAAGTGTGACAACTGTGGCTGAAAGGCCTCTTCTCTGCCTCATCTCAGCTAACTGAAGTCACTGAAGTGGATCTCTCCAGTTCAGAGGAATCAGATGACAAACATTTTCTGTTTGCTATCGATATGGTCTATGGACTATGTAAAGCACTTTGTGCTACATTTTTTCTGTATGAAAAGTGCTTTATAAATAAAGATTGATTGATTGATTGATAAACTTTGAATGTCTGACATTGTCTTTTATTATATTTATGTACAAAATCCACATGTATTAACCAAAACATCATTGCAGTTACTTGGGACAGAGTACGCATTTGGCCAGCATTTAACAAAATAACATTTCAGAAAGCCCATCTGATCCTGCACAACATTTGCAGTATGCCTTAGGTAACCTGTCATACGGCTTAAGTGGCTATTGAGAAAAGCAGTAGGGGAGAGACAGGAAATGGCAGGCAGCTCTTCAGGTTTCTGAAGGTAGGCAGAATCACTTCCAATTAAGCTACTGCATAATTAAACTGTGGACTAAGCTGTTAAAACACTGCTGGCAGGAGTGTGGCAGGACTGCATGAAGAGAGCAGATGCACATGCTGCATTTATGTCATCGAAGCCACCAGCAGGATGGTTTTGGCAGTAAGGCGTTGTCACTTGTTCACACTCATCTGAAGCTAATAAGGATTACTGAAATGTTTGCTGCTCAGTCTGGTGTCTTAAGATTACCAGTTGGTTGACAGTGTAAGCAACTATCATTCTGTCAACAAATCATCATGCCATTAAAGTTCCTGTTTTAGAGCAACAATTTATTCTCTTTTTACACAAAAAGCCTGGCAGACCTCAGGCATTTATTATCCTTGTTTCACTGAAAACCTTATTTATATGCAGTCCTAAATCCCCCAGTTCAACAGGTTTTACCATCTTCCCAGCATACGCAACACTTTTTCCCCCAAATCCATCTTTAATGAGGTCAAATTAGAGCTCTGGGAGAAAAATCTGAACACTGTAATTTTTGGAATATATTTAAAGAAAAATGATTCATCTTGTGTCAAAACAGCTTTTAATGACTGCTTAAATCTAACAATAGCTGAGCATGTGTGTGACTAGACTGCACACCAGAAAGAAATTGGTGGATGGTGGATGAAAAAAAGAAGAAGAGAAAAATGAAGAGACTCGTTTTAACAAAAATGTCATGTTTAGCCCTAGGGTGGTGGCAGAGTAAATGCCATGCTGTAGCCTAGAGAGTTTATCCTGTTGGGTGTCCTTGCCTAATGGTCAAAACACAAACAATTTAAATGCAGCAACCCAGGATGCTTCCCATACAAGGCGGCTTGTTGCTGGCATTTTCCTGCCATGTCATAAAAACGCATCCATAAACTTGTAAAAGATCACAAACAATTTAATATTTGTACATGTATATTTTTATCTCTCTCTTCTTCATTTCCACCTTATCCTCCTCACCTCAAGCGTCACCTCCTGAAATGATATCAGGGCTCTAATAAACAAAAATGTGCATAAAAATGTTAAGTGCAACAAAATCCACTAAAACTCAACAACTAACCTCAGTATTGTCATTAGACATCAGTGAGCTTCACTGATTCATAAACTCGTATCAGACTCAGAAGGTTTACAGCCTCCTCCAGATTAAATGGATGTAAACAAGCAGCATACTGATGAGGTAAACGGCAGATTGGCAGTCTACACTCGACGGCCAGCATTGTTTGTCCTTAACCGACCACTGTATCTAGGATTAGGTGCTTAAAATTGGGAACGGTAAGAATAGAATTCAGTTGACTGCAATCTACTGACATCTAGTCATGAGCTTTTATACACTACCTTTAAACAGTAACCCTCGAAACCACTGCAATCAAGACTCTTGGGTATAATTACAGATACTGACATAATGCTCACATGTAATAATTATGATTCCTAAATAGTTAATGCAATGTTATTTTTCATTACTTTGACAAACCACTTAGATTTAATCTGCAAGTCTGTACTACAAATACATCTTGACCACTTTCACAGCACTAATATTTTTGAAGTTGCTCATATTCTAAAACAGGACGACAGGCAATGAAGAAGAATTCTGAAGATATAATCAAAAACTGCTGTCAGTATTTTTCAGTTGATGCACAGCCAGTTTTATAATAACCGTTCGCTCACTATTCAATCTTTCTATTTGAATCTTACGCTGGAAAACTTACTGGTGAGATAAAGAAAAGTAAAGAGCGATTTCTGAACAGGACATCAGGAGCAAGCGAATCAATTAGCAAGCAAACAATGAATTTGATCCCAAACTATCAAAAATACAGTAATCACCAGCTTTCAACATTAGAGCTCAGAGAAGATACGTGTTATTTAAGTTGGGAAAAAATTACTTCAAATGAAGCATAGAGCTTGCCATGTGACGGTCATCAAACAAGATGCAGAGCATTATGTAGGTGACACCACATGCTTTTCCAAACCAGGAAACCAGAAGGAGGAGTATTAGTAGGGTCAAAGTGAAGTAGTTTTGTCTTTAAGCTCTGTAGCCAGGATGATGGCATCAAGCTCTTACTGTTTAATGTCCTTGACCTTTGCCCTTTCAGCCGCTGCTTGTGCCTTGTCATAGGTCTTCCTGCGCGAGAGCGGGGAAGGCTCAGGAGCTCGCTTTTCCACGCCTGGCAGATTTCTGGAGCCAGAACTGAATGTTCAGTTTTACCGATTTATCCACAAACAACACAGATAATATAACAAAAAAAAAGATTTTTAAAACAAATGGAAATGAAACCAATACAAAATAATGGCAACAATGACGAGATGAGCATGCAGTACACACAGAAATACAGTTACCTGATGTTACAGTTCCAAAACAGTGATGGTTCTTCGTCAAGCTCATGTTTAACAATGAGTGCAGTGTGTGCTGCACATCCACAAATATAATTCTAACTGTATCATTTTTGATGGATTATTATCAGCTAAGGTTTATTCTTACATAAAGCAACTGGCTCCATTTTAAAGCACTGCTTGTCACGAGACATTTAATGCAGCCTGGTTAGTATTTCTTTTATTAGTGTGCAACTGACCTGGAATGAGGAACGGCAAGGGAGACTTTTGCAGGGCACAGTAATAATCAAGCAATACAAAATATTTGCTTGTCTCTACACGCTTTTCTCAAATAGATTCATCAATTGCTGTAAGGTATAGCAAAATGTGAAGGTGCTTGTAAACAATATATAACCAAATAAAGCAAAGAAGCGCAGCAACAACATGCAGGAAAAAGAGAAGGAGAAATTAATCTGTTAGTAAGAGTGCAGGGCCTGAACTTACATGCTGCCCATTTTAGAGGAAAAGCCAGGGGAGAGAGCTGCGTAGTCCCTGACTGAGCCTGACAAGTCCATGTCTCCGCCCGCATCGGGTGTTTCAGCTAACGGCAACATCGGACTAGAAAAGTCGACAGTAGGTGCATCAGGGGCAGAGTCACTGTTAGCGTAGAGCAACTCCATCTGAGTGGTCGTCCTCCTGCGAGCCTGTACAGCACAGATAAGTGAACAATTAAAAATACAGAAATGGTTTTAGGATAAGGCATCAAACATGTGCAACAAACTCTACAATACCTTATTCCTTGTTTTGGTCTCTCCACAAAGTTTCATGAAATCTGTAGCCAGAGTGCTGAAGGAAATACAGACAAGTTTTTTAATGCAAACGCTCATTATAGAATGTGCTTGGACTACACTGCTCCTCTCTGCTTTACTGCTTTGCAGTATAATTAAACAATACTTCTCATAATTAACAAGTTAATTATAAGAATAGTATAAACATTAATGTGAACATAAAAGACAAAATGCAATTTCATTAAAAGATACAATAAAACATCATATGTATATAATGCAATAATATAACAATTCATGAACTACTGAAGCAACTTAACATAAATGTGACAAAATATGCCACAAGATAATATTTTAAATCTACAAATACATTGTTATGGTACTTTTTAAGCACTATAACAGACTTACTTTCCCTCTGCAGAGGGGCTCTGGGCAGATTCGTCACTGCTGCTATCGTCCCCGTTTTCTGTCAGATGAGATCCGTGAACAGAGAATATTAGATGGAGTGATTTAGCTGAGATGACTGGTCAGCTAAAATGGTTCTTAGTAAGTATACTTTGCTAGAGACTTAAATAATTTAATTTCTTTATTTTAACCTTTGCAATTTTGATTTCTTTTGTATAACATGTAGAAAAATGAACAGATGAAGCAGATGAGGGGTGATGTCAGCACAGCGCCATGCTGTTTAATTGATAAACCTGGCCCTCGCCGAGCTCATTAATACCAGATGGCTCAAAAACAGATGAGGTTCAAAGTCAGAGAGAGGTCATATTGGGAAGATTTTAAAGAGACATGTAAGGGAGCTGATATGAATGTAAAAGAACCAACATGAGATAACAGGGTGGACGAGTGCAAGAAATCATTAGTCTGCTGGTCCTGATGGGTCAGCTGACCTACAAGGTCTAACAGAGCAAAATATCCACGTTATATGGTTCCTGTAGAAGAGTCTGGGGTTAGCAGGTGCTAAAACATGGAGGCTGTAGCACATGTGAGCTGCAAGGAGGAGGGGGAGGACAGAGGGTAGGAGGAGTGTATCCAGATAAGGAGAGGGGAAAGCTTCAGCCAACACATGGAGGGGAGCCTGGTTGCACTGCACCTCATGCACCTGTTTATGTTATGTTCAGTTAGTTCTCAAAGTGCAAAGGAAAGGAACCATGCATTCATAACCGATTAGAGTCCAATAGGGTTTCACTTACCAGGCGGGATGTTACCTAGCTCTGTAAACACATAAGAAAACAAAAAAAGGGAAAAGAAAAGATGGGGGAACAGAAAAAGGCAACGCACAAATCAAAAACCATCCCCCAAAATTCGAAATAAATAAATAAATAAATAAATGAATAAATCGATAAAAAAAGATATAAAAATAAAATAAAATGCACCAACTGTCAGAGCATCCTACCAAACAGAGGCTGGCAAATTCAATATCAAAACAAAAAGAAGTAATCAGCTTTAATTACAAGCATGTAAATAGAAACCGTATTATACTAATGTGATCGTATATACACTTGTGTACACAGCACCAAAATGTAACCATGGAATTAACTGTCGGTTGTACAACAGGGACGCCAGCTTCTATTCGGCAGAAGGCAACAAGCAATATCACCTCAAAAGGCCCAATCATGCAACTGACCAGTTACCCAGTGCACCTCCTGACAGCAAAATCATTTCTAACAAGAGTATGAAAGCAACATTTATGCTGCTAAATTTAAACACGTACACTCAGGGAGAGAAATAGATCTAAAACATCCCAGAATTAAATTCTAATCTCAGCTTTGCCTAGCATGATATCAGTGACACTTTCAGTGGGTGGGCAGGGCCTGGTCCAAACTGGATACGTTTTTATTTTATTGTATCTTTTCATTTTTTTTATTCTACCTTGCAAAGCATTCCCCAGCAGCGCGTCCAGCTCTGGGTTAAACTCTGCCTTCTCCTTCAGCATGTGAAAGAGCAGCTGGTTCTGTGTGGCGCTGGTAATTTCAGTCTGCTTCAATCTGCCCTCCATCACCTTCACCTGAGACTCCCTCTGAGCTGCCTGCAGGCCCTGAAGAGGTCAGACCACAGTGTCAGGCCATTTCATTTCATTTTTTGGTTAGAGTTGGAAGTTTCTGAGTTAATGCATAGAACAGATGCTACAACTTAATATCGTGCACATATGCAAATGAGCTTGCATGTCATATTGCTGATACTTGGGCTGTATGACTACTGTACAGCAGTGGCAATTTTTATCAGTTATTAATAAAAAAAATTATCCAAGTTGAATTCTGGTTAAATAAAAGATCAACAGTGAAGGAACAACAAACAACAACAACATGAGATGTTGTCTCAGATCTTCTTCCCTTTCACTCTCCGTCCCCTCCCCCCGTCTTGCAACCATGGGGAGCAAGGCTTTCAGCTGCTCTGCTCCATGACTCTGGAATCCCCTACCTCCTGATTTAAGAAACATCTCTTCCTTCTCTCTCTTTAAGTCCAAACTCAAAACCCACTTGTACAAAATAGCTTATCCCACATAACCTTTCCACTCTCCTATTTTATTTGTTTATGTCTTATGCTTTTATGATTCTGTAAACTTCTTGCTTTTATGTTGCTTTTATTCTACTGTGTACAGCGACCTTGAGTGTTTTGAAAGGCGCATTTCAAATAAAATGTATTATTATTATTATTATTATTATTATGATCTTCTCCCCTGGTCGCTTACAACCCACCTACAGTCAACTGGTGTCCTACAGTTTCTGTTACTAGACAACTGCATTTCTTTCTACATACTGAGGTTTCTACTATTTTGCACATAAAAGACACGTAAGCTAAATAACATCTATGTATAATCATGTTTGTTGTATGTTATTCATAAGGAGAGGAAATGGTGATATTTTCACTGAACAGGTGTGATTTCTCTTTCTGAAGGAGGGTACCTTGTTAATTGCCATTGACATGAAGTGATCAAGGAGAAAACGAGCCTCTGTCAGTGTACAAGAACCAATCACAGCAGAGACGTCCACAGAATCACCCTCCTCCTGGGAGAAAGAAAAAGTAACATTTGAAGACCACAGTTAACAGAAATGAAATTCTAATTTCCAACCTTGTTAACATGCCCATATGTTGTTTATTATGTGCTACAACGCATATTTTTAGCAAAATAATCAGAGAAAGCCACATTTTCTCTTGGAACTGGAGTCCACGGTACTTCAGGCACTGTGTTTGTGCTATGAAGTTATTGTTACAGTTTCAGTATTGACTCTCTCATAGTTTTCCTGACAGTAAAAATGTGTATGGGCTCTCTTGAGTTAGAGTGAAACACCCTTTATACAGCTTAAAAAAGAAGAAATACAAAAGAAGAAACTATTTTAAATCAAAGATATATTCTTTCAAATTTACTCTTCAGTCAGCAAGTGCTAAGAACGCTGAATTTCAGCTGATTGTGACATAATGAAGGTCATTCACGTTCCACAGTCTATCCATTTCTTTTATATAGATGGTATCTGGCGACCTCCCCTCTGCCCAAGTTTTGACACTCACTATATAATCAACAAAGATGCAATTTGACGACCAGTTTGAACAGTTTCCAGGTTTTTCCCGAGGGTCGCCCTATTAATCTGTATAGGCAGAGATCACCATCACTAACTGCTGATTCACACCCGGTCGTTTTATTCTGGAAGCAGGCCTGAAAACATCTCAGTTCAGGAAAAAAAGGCTTAAAACAAGCTAAACAACCCGTCTGAGGTTTTCAATATCTGGCTGCCAATTTCCAGAATCAGCAGGCTCTCTCACCTTGGTTTCCTCCATCTGCATGATGTTGGCCTGACAATCTGCAATACTGTCATTAATATAATCAATGTTGGCTGTCAATGCTTCCACTTCCTCATTGATGGGAAGAACAGTCTTCTCTGCCTCTGGCCCCTCTCTGAGCAGCCGGTCCCTCTTCCTGAGGACCTTCTCCTTGCGCTTGGTGAGCTCCTCCCTTTGCTGTGTGTTAAAAATGAAACAAATTCTTATATATTTTCAATCACTGAGTCATTTCTGAATATGGGAAAAGTCACAGACGATGATTAAATTAACCTAAAGCAATGACATGTTCTTTGAAGCTCATTGATAAGGAAACACACAAGGATGCAGAGCAATATTAAATGAAACAACTGTTTTTGCTGCATTACGCTTAACAACAGCCACAAGGTCATAGATTTTAAAATTTCCCTACTGAAGATAAAAGAACAATTTAATGTCTTCCAGGCGTCTAGCAAGATATCTTTTAGGTCTTTCTCCTGATCTGCTAACATTCAAAATCTATACAACTGTCCTGCTTTAGGTTTTTACCTTGAGAAGGCGGTTCATGTCGGTTTCCATGTTAGAGATGGTCATCCTCTGCATGATGACATCAGAGATACGCCGCTCCAGGGACTGCCATTTGTTGCGAGCCATTCTGGTGCTGTAAACACTTCCTGTGCGCCTGTAAGAAGACCTGTACATGCAGCATCACTCATCAGTAAACTGTCCGATTAATACAGCCACTTATTTAACACCTAAATGTACAAATCCAGGGAGAATGTAGAAAGTGATTAAGAAACCCTCCATCGACAACAACTCAAATGTTCACATTGTGTGCATTTTAAAGTGGATTTGGACTTTTAGCTTAACATAATTTAGGATTAGTGAAGTGTTTCAACTATTTGTCCTTTTGGGATATTTAATTAGTACACATTTTAAGAGTTTATCAAATATATTGATTTTTTATTCATTCTGACAGCTAAAAGTTTTACATAATAGCCATCCATGTGTTAATACTTTAAACTACTAACCGTATGTTTTACCTAATAACATTCATCTGTTTATCTTTCATTTCATGCGGTCAGCTTATACTTGTAACCGTTTATCCATACTTTTATCCACCAATTCAACTCTAAAGCTATACTGTTAATAAGAATTTCAACTGCTAGCCACAGTTTTGCCTAGATCTTTGGGCAGCATGGTCGTGCCATCCAGGGACATTTTTGAAGTTTAAAGTCTTGTTTAGATTAGATGATCTTTCCCTGCAGCAATCTCCTGGGGTACTAATCACAGATGCAAATAACTGAAGAAGAGATTTAGGTTTCATTTTATGAAATGAGGCAGGTAGGGTGTTCACTGTTTCCTGAAAATTTCTGCAATGTGTACATCTCAGAACCTTCCTTCCAGCCGGCCTCTTTAAAAAAGTAAAAAATTATGCACTCAAGCAAACATTTGCGTGCACACAGACTCACCAAGTGCCATTGGGAACACTGTTGCTGGAGGAGTACATGCGTCCAGAGGGGGGTCTGTGTGAGGAGTCCTGGACTGGTTCTGGAAGATTGACCTTTCGGATCACCTTACCCGAGGTAGGCCTGACCTGCCTCCTCAGAGCTGTCACCTGACACACAGAGCTTACTTGTCACACCAAAAAATGTGTAAACACAACATATACCGGACATATGCTTGCATCTACAGTCTCACAAGTACAATTAAAAAAAAAGTTCAATCTGCTTCCTCTGTCAGAAATATTTTTTGATGCCTCTCACCTCCTCAGTCTTCCTCCTCAGAATAAGTTCCTGCTGTCTTTTCTGAGCTTCCAATAACTTCAGCTGATGCTGAGGAGGAAACATGAATATAGTATCATCAAAGAAAGTAATGAAACTCGTGGCACAGACCGTGATATAACTGCAGAAGTTTATAAACAGACTGTTACTAACCTCCTGCTTGCGCTGGTCCTTCTTCAAAGAAGCTATTTCTCGGTTTCTGCGAGACTCGTTCATCCTGTTCTTCTCCTGTTGCTCCTTCATCTGCTTCATAAGACGGACCTGGATAGATCATATTAAACAATATTGGGCTTAGTAACAGCACACATGTAAACTAGAGAGCCCGCATCTCCAGTTTACATGAGTGTCATATCTGGTACAGTTATATCTCCTTAGTCCATACCTTAGTCCTCTTCATTTCTGCCACATCCATCTGAAGCTTCTTCAGCTGTTTCTCGTACTGTGATTGGTTCTTGAGTAGGCGGGCATGCTCCTTCTGGGCCGACTGGAGCTTTTGAAGCTCCTTGTTCATGATGCTCAGCTTCTTCTCATATTCAGCCTTGATTTTGCGAGCCTTATCCTCTGTACCAGTTTCTACTGAACCTGAAAATATTCAGAAAAAAATAATATTATAACATTTTTTAAATCCAACACTGCTGTGGGACATGCTCCCCCAGCTGTGTGTGCCTGACTATCTGCAGGTGGACTAACTGAAATCTCAACATTAGGCTACTAAAAATAAAAATTTATTAATTAAAAATACAAAACAGATTTTGTTTCGTGGAAACCTACCTGGAGAAAGTGTTCGTGAACAGAATCACACTTTAACTTTGCAGACAACATGTTTTACACACAGTTGGTCAACTAGTGTGTGTGTGTGTGTGTGTGTGTGTGTGTGTGTGTGTGTGTGTGTGTGTGT
>NW_024582558.1:309069-329143 GCF_018398535.1 Haplochromis burtoni | reverse complement strand
GTGTGTGTGTGTGTGTGTGTGTGTGTGTGTGTGTGTGTGTGTGTGTGTGTGTGTGTGTGTGTGTTTTTTTTAACAAAACTAATAAGTCTGGCTTTAAAATCCATTCTTTTAAAATCCGTCTCAGACAAACTTTGATGTATTAACTGTCCCCGTCTGCCAGCACACGTTCATAAACAGGTTTTTCCATTGCTAAAGAAAAACAAAGGCTCAGATCAAATAAGTATATACTTTCTGTTTGAGATTGAAATAAGCTGATCAGAGGCAGAGATATGATGAACCAAACCCACAAGTGCCTCCTGGTGGATGATTTTATCCAAACTGTCAGAGCACATGTAAATAAATTATGTCACACACTGCAGTGCTCTCCCCTCTGACTGATATGTGACCTCCCACTTCCCTCGCCGTCTTACTCATGTTTTGGAGGACGCGGTCCCTCTCCAGCTGGGTGTCTCGGATCTTGCACTGCAGCATCATCAGCTTCTGTTCGTACTGCTGTTTCAGTGTGTGTAGACGCCGCTGGCTGTTCTCCAGTTCATCAATCAGCTTCTGCTTAATGGCAATCTCACAGGTGATGTTGGCCAGATCTGCCTGGTAATTCTCTGTGAGACACCGACGAGCTGATTAAGTATCGACATCCACAGGTACAGGCATAAATCTCAAGCAGTTCTTGTATATTGTTGTTAGAAGATCCATTTAAATAATCTTGGATTACACATAGTCAGGTTTAATTTGTTTAGTCCCAAGTTCAACTTGAAAACTGAAAAGAAGTGAAAGAAAATTAATTTGTACTACTTCATATTTTATCTTAGAAAAGGTGTTTTTGCCCACCTGAAAACATGAAATGCTAAACCTAAAGAAGTTTTAGGCAGAGCCTAAAGACCATCACAAGCAATTACATCAAATTATGTTTTTGTAAACCAGTTTTTTTAATTGAGTAATTGGGTCTTAATTTATGTAAGCAGACATTTTTGTTTTGCTCACTGCCCTTCATGCATATACCCCTCAAAGTCTGGGAGTGAGTATATGCATGAAGGGCAGTATATTCTATAATGAGCCATGTAAAACCCAGAAAAACAGGACGTAACCAGGAGTTTGTACTTGAATTTTTACACTGTCTAATATTACAATTTGTATCTGTTTGGAAGCCTAAAAACAAAAAATGCTCCTTACAAGAAGCACTGTGAGCACAAACCCCCACCAAGGCAGTTCATTGTCTGCACAATGTTTACTTTTAAGGGAATAGCATTGTATTTTCTTTATATTCAATTTCTTCTTTTTAAACATAGATTAAAAAGTTTGCAGCTGTTTTTACTGCACTACAAAGTGCAGCCTTTTTAAAATGGTATTTGTCCTGTTGAAGCTCACTTTAATAAACCTGACATAATTCTCAGTACAATTTTTCATTTACATGGATTTATTGACTTGGAAATACTTTCTTCAACTTGAAAGAAAAGCAGATGTGTAATGTAAAAGTGAGGTCAGAGGTCAAATGTGGCATGATATTTGGATACAAACTATAACGCGAGATTTAGAATTCCCATATATTCTTCCCGATATTCCTTTATGTTGTCAATACAAACAATGACAGTATGAAAGCGTTTTAGACAGCTCTATGTAGCATTATTATCACTATGATTTTAAAATAAATGATTGACCTTGAAAGTGAGGTCAGAGGTCAAATGTGGCATGATATTTTAAATCTGTAAACGGTACATTCTGTATGTTCACAATACAGATCACGCCTATAAAAACACACTTTGTAAGGCCAACAAATCATTAAGCTGACTTAGGGCTGTTTGATATAACGATATATATCGGATGACGACATAAAAACGTCTATCGTTTCATTTTACGCTATCATTTGTTTTGTGGTGTCGCAAAATAAACTGTTTACGGCAATATTTTTTCATCGTTGTGATGGTCACTGTAGTGGCTATATTAATTTCTTAAAGTTCTCTCTTTCTCTTATATTTAATATAACCACACTACCGACGGACAAGCGCCTGTTTTTATGCGTTGTGGTTAGCAACAACGACGGTAACAGCATCGCGTGTCCGCTTGTTAATGTTCCACATAAACCTTTCACAATAAAGCTCAAGATCCTGTTGAGACTTTTCAAAATAAACTGAATCACGTGAAAGAGCAGATTATTAACGGATGAGAATTAAAAAAGAGCCGCCAGGTGGTAAAAAATAAACCTTAGACTCAAACGTTAGAACAGGCTTTTCCCCGCAGCACGCTGTGTAATAAATACTCACAAAGAAAACGGCGGCCTTTACAACTTATGTCTAAAAATGTATCGTTTCATGCATCTGTTAAAACACTGGAGTCCAGCTACATGACGCGCAGCTGGAAACACTTCCTGCAAGACAAGCTGCCCGAGATTCACAGACTTTACAGAAAATTTTACATTTTTGTGATTTGTATCATTATCGGGATGATAGAATTCTTATATTGGGATATAAGATTTTGGTCATATCGCACAGCCCTAAGCTGACTTTAAAGACCTTGGTGGATGTAAGGCAAGTTTCAGTGGATAGTTAACATGACCCTACTCTATCCCAACAAAGTTTGATCAAAATTCATTCAAAACCTTGAGCTACTGTGTGTATAGGCACGTGCAAATGCCACCAAAAACGTCACTTTCTTGGTAAAGGTAATAAGCACCTGAATGAGAATGAACAGAATGAGAGAAAATTCTCAGGTCACTCAGAAGAAAACTATCACATGAACAGTGGGTTCTCAAAGGTTTAATGATTTAGATGGCCGGCCTATGAGTGAGGCTCACAAGTATAAAGAGAACTTCAAACACATTTAAACAGGGTTCATAACATGTCTGTTTTCAGTTGCTAATGTACTGAATTTAAACGAGATCTCGTGTAACCAGCTGGCTCAAAATCTTCCATCTGAATGGGGGAAAAAAGGGGGTCGAAGCTTACATGTGACACTTTAAAGACAGTTTCATTAAATCAATAAAAAGAAAAATTCATGCAGGATACCTTTTTCATCCGACTCTGAGTCAGAGTCATCAGAGCTCTCCTCTACATCCATCTCTTCCTCCTCCTCTTCTTCCTCTTCCTCTCCCTCCTCATGGTCACTGCCATCCTGGACCTCCTACAGCATAAAACAAATATACCTTTTTATTTCAAAGTACTAGTTAGTACACTGTATATACGAGGTTGATTATATAAATAATGGAGGAACATAATGGAGTCCGTCATACCATTTCCGTGTCCTCACTGGCCCTCTCTGTCATTTCCTTCTCTGTACCCTTTTCTTGCTCATTGTCAGGAACTTCTTCTTTGTTGACGCTGAAAGATTTAAAAGACGTTGTAATCAGTTTTCCATTTGTAATGTAAGAAGAGAACTTGGAAGCTTTTTCTGCAGGAAGTGGATTGCACGTTAATCTGCTGGCAATAAAGAAACGTTCATTTTCTGGATAAACGCAGTAGTAAGTAACATATCTGTGCATGGCATCTTTAACATCAGGGAGGTTACACTGTCTTTTTGGCAAAGAAGCTTTTTGACTGGTTTCACCACAATGCAAGGTTTAGTTTCCAATGACTCGATCTCTGCAGACACTCGTCTCTGTGAGAAAACATAAACAAGTCTTACACAGTGAGACTTAGATAAGACCACAAAATATAAGTTGGGATTGCTCCAATTTTATAAGCTTGATTGTGCAAAAGACAGTATTTTTAAACAAAAGAAGGGAGGCATCTCATCAGGCTGGTCAAAACTGGCAAAGTAAAGAAGCATGGAAGGAAAATGCAGTACGAAAAATAAATGTTTTAACCAAATCCATGAAGCAGATCTGTTGGATAAATATTTTATCCAAACTCAGGGGGTTAGCAATGCTAAGGTAGCATTTCACACAAAAACCACCCGGGTAAAGTGATCAAAAAGAAAATAAAAGATTAATACAGATTTTTTGTCATCCAGCCTTAGATTGTTTGAAAATAGGAGATTAAAGCTTATTAAGTGGCAAAACTGTGTTTCAGGGAGGTGATGTGCTTTGACAGTAGTATGTTTCACGTCAGAGCAGGGAAATACCTGCCCAAACATAAACAATAAAATTAAAATAAAGTGCTGAATTATGGGGAAGCATGGGAATGGCAACAGGAGGGTGGAAGCTCTGACAAACCTGGCATCCTCAACCTCTTCCACCACCACCTCCTCCCTTTCCTCCCTCTCTCTCTCCTCCAACAGCAGCTGGAGTCTTCAGGGAGGGTCAAACGAGAGAAGGAAGCAAGAGATGAACAAAGGAAGAATGGAGGGAAGACTGGTCAGAGGAAGCTCTGCACTGAAAACCACACCTTTAATCCACCTTTCAGCCCCCAAAGTGCCCCCGGGGCAGCTCTGAGTTAAAAAATAAAATAAAACCTGAGCCTGCGATCAATCTGCTGTGTTTGCTTGCACTGAAATTTACAGTGCAGCGACAGTACAGCACTACCAGAGAACTAACGACTGAAAACATAAAGCTGATGGGTTTATGTGTATAAATGAAGTCAAATGTTTATAAATTATTCAATAAGTTATTTGTGACTTTTAAGTGTCCTCGTTCCAATATACAAAGACGAACCTTTGAAACAAGTCAAACTGACCTCTGGGTAAAGCAATCATGCCTTTGGAAAATTATGAATGGTTTAGGATAAATAAAAATGCCATTCCAGTATGAAACTCACTCAAATATATGCACGACTGTAATAAAACATTCAACAGAGCCAATCCTCAAAACCATTTAAAAACAAGAACTCCGCTCTGTTTATTGTCACAGTTACCTTTTCTTCTTCTTCTTTTCTCGTTTCTTCAGTTTCTCCAGATCTTTCTTAGCGAGTTCGATAATGTCAGCAGTCTCCTTCTCGGGGGCCAGAAGAGTGGAGGAAAAGGAGCTGGACCCTCCAAAGAACGACTGACGGTTGGAGGCACGGGACAGATTCTTCCTCAAATTCTCACTGACAGCCTCGCTCTCCAGGAGTTTTGCCCTGAGGATAGCATCAAGACACCGACAGATTGTAATACAGAGCCTTCACCGTGTCTCTAGATTTGGTCCCTTACAAATGAATTTCATCTGTAATATAAATGTGTTTAAAGGCTTAAAACAAGGCTTGTGTTTAACACTGTAGATATTCAACCCCACTGTGGTGCCCCCTAAAGAGAGGAGCCGAAATAACAATGTTCAGTCTCATTGCCAATTATGAAAGTCCACTAAAACACTTCATATTTCATATAATCAGGTTGAATCTTTTTAAACAGGTTGTTTAAGTATTTTTATCGCCATTTAAATCAATGAACAGAATGATTTTATTACAACTGTGTGCACCGTTTGTGCACTGCTGCAGTTTCAGACAACATTGCTTTCCCCTCTGAAGATACCGTGTCACCAGTGTGGCTAATTCTATTTTTTCCAGCCTACTATTTATAACATCATTACAAAATATTTCAATAAAAAGTTCTCTTCTCCCGTGCTAATTTCATCTCTACCTTTTCATTTTATCCGTGTCTACTGTATTTTAGTATTTAGTCTAAATGTTTGAACCATCCCAAGTCTGTTTTTGTTGCAGAAAAAGAAATGACGGTTTAGTTTCATCCAGACTGAGATCAGAAAAAGCTCTGGAGTTTGGTCCGCACTGAGATCCTGGGAAGGTTTCACAAGTGTTATATTGACTGGGATCAAAAGTCCAGACCAAAACACTTGAACTGTGATCTCACATGTCATCAAACATTTCAGGGTAGTGACTGTTAAAAGAATGAGGTAGTCTTAATGTTTATGAGTACAGGAGGCAAAAACATACAGGAAAAGGTAAAAAATGAACAAGGAAATAAATCTGAATTCGTTTACCGAAGGTCTTCAATCTCTTTAATGTAACTCTGAATCATGTTTCCAATTTCCTCTGTGCCTCCTTCACCTGTAAGAGAAACATGATAAGAGTAATGAAGGGAAAAAAGGCACATCATGCATTAACTCTGACTAGAGCGGCACAATATAAAAACAAAAACCCAACAACTCTACTTAAACTAATTCATAAGTTTGATGCATACCTGCACGGGCGAGGGTCTGGTTGGCCTGGTCACTGAGCAGCTGGGTGAGTCGTGCCCGCTGGGCATCGATGGTCTCCTGCATGGCCTTCACCCTCACCCTCAGGTTGCTGTTCTCTGTCTGCAGCATGGAGTTTTCGTGGAACATGTCACTCAAGCTTTCCACACCGTCCTCACCCACCAAACGTTTACCCTGCAGGGGGGGCAAAAACAATATAGTTTGTTGTAAAAAGTTACATTTTTTTGACATGTCACGTGGGTTTTTTCTTCTTCCATTTTTCATAAGGCTCATCCCTGTCCTTTAAATTCCTCCCGTCTTCTCACCGTCTTGTACTCCATGAGCTCCATCTGCAGTCGAGCTATTTCCGTCCTCAGAGCGCTGATCTGCTGGCTGGCCTTGTCCTGGTTCACCATCACCTTGTTTTTGATGTTCCGCGCTCTGTTCGCGTACTTTAATGTGTTCAAAGTTTCCATGAAGTCACGGTCAGATGGACTGATGCATGCAATCATCACTGTTTGGCTGAGAAAGAAGAAAGTGACATTTCATAAATTATTTTCACACATGATTTCCACACAGTATTGGAATTATGACACTGTGGGACACTGCACCTAGTAGTTATTTCTTACATTAACATAAGAGATAAAATGTTTGAGATGTTCTCACTAATGGAAATTGTTTGGTGAGGTCAGAGAAGGAAATTATGCAGAAAAATCTAGTGTGTGGGTATCCACACCCAGGCATCTCCCACAGTTAACAGTTTTATATCCATCTAATTAGCTGGGGTGGGTTTTGTTTTTTTCCATTTTGACTTTTCATCTTCAACTCAATTTAGTTTTAGTTAGTTTCCATGGTGGATTATCTTGTTTTAGTTTAGTTTTTATTTGTTTCAGTGTTAGTTTTTAGTGGCTTTAATCATTATTGCATGCACACATTCATCACTGACTCAGGCAAGCTCTAAGAATTTTTTTTCCAAACTAACAAACACTAAAACTAAGGATATTTTCTCTATATCTTTATTTTTATTTCCAAGTTCTCAAAATTGTTCCAGGTAGTTTCAATTCTTTTAAACAAGTCTAGCTTTTATTTTAATTGCTTTTCCCCCCACATCTAGTTTTAGTTCAGTTTTAATTAAATATACTGTAACAGCACTGGTTCTCATCATCTTATACTGTTGTTTGATGATATTCGGTTGAAATCGTTGCCGTATCAGAAACAAATCAAGACAAAATGTTTTTATGAGGAAAAAGCTCAAATCTGTGGTCCTCTGACCTGTTTCCTCCTAATGAGTCCTGCAGGAGTCGGGTGAGTTTGGAGTCTCTGTAAGGCACATGTGAGGCCCGCTTGCTCCGGTCACCCAGAGCACTGATTACATTCCCCAGGGCGAGCTGGTCAAAAAGACAGGAGACAAAGGGAGACAGGATGTCATAGAGAGGCAACAATTTGCTATCAGTCCATTTGTAGAGTTACAGTTAACACTTTTAGCACTACTTTTTTTTTTAGTTGCGATTTGGGTGGCCACATCCCAGAAACAGCATGTTTGTGTGGAACAACGTGGGACCCCTGGTCACTTTAACTGTGCTGACTTTGTTCAGCTGGAAATACTTCATAATTCATTCATTTTTGAATTCATTTTTGAATTTAAGTATATATGTAAAGTCTGCCACCAGATGGTAGTATATCATTAGACTTTGAAGTCTTTGCTGCCTCACAAATCCTGGTGCAAGAACAGGCAGACTCACCAGTCCACAGTTAATGGAGATGCCCTCTTTGGCTCGATCACCCGTCGCTCCGGTTCTTTTCAGCCGCTCCGAACCGGCCAAGTCCACAAAGTGAAACTTGGCCGTCAGTGTCTCATACTCGTCCATCTCAGAGTTACCGTTGGTGACTCGATTATCAGTGTCATTTTCTTGCTGTGTAAAAATCATGCATGTAAATACACTCAGTGACAGCAGCATGTACACACAGATTTTTTTACCCCCAACAATCATTGATAATAAAAAGGAGAAAAAAAAAAGGAAAGAAATGATATTATTGATAAGATCTAACAGACATGATTTGCAGTGATTTATTGACGTACATTGTCAGAGGCACAGACGCGGACTTGGCACAGGTGGATGGTGAAGATGGCATGAGATCGGGAGCTTTGGACGTTCATCTGAGTGCTGGCTGTGGTGCGAGACAGAGCCCCCAGTTTCAGGCACTGCATCATCTACAGAGTCAGACAGAGCATTAAATATTAATACAATGGTTGAACCCACTTTGAAACATTTGGTGCAAAAAACAACAGCAAAGTCACAAAACAAAGTGCAGTGCTAAAAATATATTTATACTGAATATATGAAGCTTTACTCCAGTAACGCTTGTAGCAGTGCAAAGGTTTATACCCAAGAGTACTGAGTAAATCTTTGATACCAACCTACACACATTTTGTCTTGGGGATGTTTTGTTTTAGAATAAACTGATGCTTAAAGGGAAATCAATGATGTCGCGCTGAACACCTGCATAACAGTGCAACACATAATCTGTGTTACCTCAGCCTCGGAGGACACCGTCCGTGTGGTCACTCCCACTGTGTAGATTCCACCGTTGGCATCTTCATGGATCTTAATGTGAGATTTCTGCTTCATGTCTCGAGCTGAGTCAAAGAGGTCCAGAACTTCCTCGTTGTAAAGCTGCAGGAAGACGCAAGAAAATATTTCAAACTAGCAGGAACAAAAGATTATTCTGTGATTGCTGTGTCGCTTCTGTCTACTACCCTATATTATTATCAATGTTTGCTGTTCTCAGATCTCTTGAAGAGATTCTGAGATCAAGCGTCTCATTATGTAAAAATCAGAACGGAAAAGTTGAATAACTTACAAATTGCAAAAATGCCAGTGGGTGTTATGTCTTTCATACTGTGTACAGGCCAAACAATAAGTTACAGCAGCCCGTACAGTAAACAGCCCTGAGAGGTGAAAGCAATGAGTGTACAGTGAAAGACTCACTGCTCATTAAGGTCACTGCTTTTAGCACACTGTGATCACTGAAGGTGACTCAAATAACAGAATCAGCTATTTTAAATCAGCTCGGCTCTCATTTTGATTATGGCAGTAAAACAGAGCTTTTCATTAGCTACATATTAAAACGTTTTTAGAAAATATCTCTTGAACCACTAAATGACTGAGAAAAAAAGCAGTATACGTTTCACAATATTGGGTCTAAATGATATATAGACATCTCATCCACTGCCAAACAGCTTGGAGCTTTCATTCTCTCTCTTTTTTGTTAAACTTAAAGCAGCTACCAGTAGTTTTAAGGTAATCTGCACCATCTAGTAACTTTTGAAGCCTTAGATCTAAAACGACATCTTATTTGCCGTGTGTGACCATCACCATTATACTGCCTCCCCAGCTCAAGATGAGCCTGATGGCCTAGCACAACTGTCAAGTCACATCATCCCTATTAACTCTCTCTATCCAGAGACAGACCTTCTATCACCCCCAACCTGCCCCATAACACCTCCTAATCCCACCGACGACAGCTGCTGCAGTGGCAGTGTGGATATTTTCAAATGACTGAGCACCATGTCAAAGCCTGTTAAACCAGCGGTGTCAACAATATTAGCCTGACCCATGACACTGGAAAGTTTAAGAAATGTGTGTTTTCATTTACTGGGTTAAATTTTGACAACAACAAAAAACAGGTTAAAAAAAAAAAAGCTGGAAAGTGGGTGTGTACCTCGAGGAACTGTGCGTTGATTTTAAACTCTGGTACAGGACGTCCCTGCTCCTGGGCGGTCCGCCGGCGCTCTTCAATGCCCTTGAAGAGGTGGTGGACAGCACGGGGGATGATACCCAGCTCTTCGTCTGCTATGTTGACATCGAAGCCAGTCCCCATGGTGTACGTCTTCCCTGAACCAGTCTGGATGGAAAGGGAAGAATAAATATAATAACCGCACACATGGCATTCAGACTGGCCTTCCTGATGACCACGGAAAGCTTTCAAATGTCAAAATTTGCAGAACTTTTAGTTCTGAGAAACATTTTTACTAGACTGATTTATCGCTTTTATTTTATTACAGTGTGTCCTGTTTTAAACTTGTAATGCTGTCAGCTGCGATCAGTTTCATTTTCCTTCTGTACTGCTAGTAACGTATTATGTTGTGTGATAAAGAGCTGTTACTACTTGCTACTTAGTAAAGCAGAAGTAAAGCATCTCCAATAACTGTTAACTTCACATATCTGTTTAGCAGTTTTCACTTTGAGCTCACAGAGCACTTTGGCTGATTTCTTTAAACAGTAGGGAGCTTTTTTGTGCACATGTCATGTTTTCCACTGGTGTTTCCTCTTTCTGGACATTTACCAGAATGCTGAAATTAGCATTAAACATTCAAGTGTGAGCATCGATAATGGATGAGCCCAATGAAAAAAAAGAAGAAAAAAAAAACCTCGAAAAAACAAAAACAAATAAGAAAAGAAATCTTGCTCTGTTCATATTTTTAAACCTCTGAGGACCAAATCATCTTAAGTGGTAACCATTGTTGAGGATGGCCCTCAAAAACTAATGTATTACACATTACTCAGTTCTTTATGTAAAGTAACCTGTCACTCTGTAAAATGACCTGAAATGCACTGCAGCATAATTATCAGTTAACAATAGAAACCTTTTTGGCTTTGCATTAGCATGGTGCCTCTGTAGATGCTTGCAAAGATTCAGTGTTAGCAGAGCTCAGTTTGCACAGTGTCTGTTAACTAATTCTGAAAGCACTGGAAAAAATCCATTACGTTTTACTCTACAAAATGAGCAGTGTATTTACATTGGAGCTATAAATGAAGCAGGTTCTAGTCCAGGTAAACTTTGCAACTCTGAAAAGTGCCATCTTGTGGCTGCATTTGCTCAGTGAGTTTTACAATCCTACTGACAAAAACATAAAACATTCTGCTGTATTTCACACAGTTTCTTAAAACTAAGCCAGGGCACTGAAGATTCAAAAGTGCTTTAAATATCACTGATTTATTCTTTCCTCAACATCAGTGCCGTCTGTTTATTTCTGTAACCCAGTCTAGCTGAGTTCTTGTGATGCAGCCGAGTGGGTCGGTCTAAATCTAGATTAGTGCCTCTAAAGCCTAAGAGGCAAGCAGATCTGATCTGGGACAAACCAACCGCTGTGTGCGCTTAATGTGTGGATGTGCTTTGAGAAGTAGGCCAACATTGAGAGAAGCTGTTACTAGGGAGATCCAGGTTAATATGGACACACATTAAAGATGTATATCTGTGTGTGCGCTTCACTTCTCTACTGAATCGTATGCAGCAGAAGCTCTGCTGCTAAAGAAACCTGAGTTGTAGGGGGGATGAGGGGGGACCAGAAACTACAGGTTATTTCCATGTAATGGAAATGCTGAAAAAGAAAAACATTTTTAAAAGGCTGGAACTCGTTTTTAGTATCAATTAAACATGATATTGAAAATGAGTGAAAGTGAGAACTACTTACTTCAGGTAAAATTTTAAAAATACATTTTTAAAACAGTAAAAATTTACAAAAACAATTTCACCAACCCCAGCGTGTTAAAATAAAAAGTCCAACAACAATCTAATATCTGAAAGGTTTTGAGGTAGACAACAAATATTTGGCACAAAGTTAAAAATGATTGTGCTTTATGTAACAGTTTAAAAAGACAAGGAAAAAAAACAACATCAAAACATCAAGTTTTGTCTGCAAAATTTCAATTTATTGTGCATAAAGCTTCCTTTGTTAAAAAGTAACAAGCCAAATTGTGACTTTTCAGGTTAGATTTCTTGGTACTTTGTGGATAGATTTAACGACAAGAATGTATAGCCATCACCACTAATTTTTTTTTCAGTGTTTGATTTTACAGCTGACGATGCAACTGGTTGCCGTCGGTGCTACCACTCAGCATCCTAGCACATATACCCATGGCATCAATTTCAAAATCCTTCGTCACCATGTTCTCGTTTTATTGCATTCACAAGATTTTCAGAAAACTTGATATTTGACCTTGTTGTCAAGGCCACTGGGATTTAATCTTGTCCAACACTTTTAGCAGATGCTCCTATGGTATCAATTTCAAAATCCCATATTCGCAGATTCTCCAGTTATTGCACTTTGCAAATTTGGGTGTCCCCGCCACCCGCCTGCCAGTGGGGTGACAACAATACCCCCATCAGCCTTTTATGGCTAAGGAATAAAACAAAGTTATCAATACCTTACAAAGCTTTATAATGGCAGTATCGCTGGCAGTGATTATGTAAACATCAGTGGCAAATACTCAATGCAATGGAAATATTCTGCTTTTCTTTTTCTTAGTTTGTCATTTGTGATGAATGTAAACAGTAAACATGGCCAAATCTTTAAATAAAAAGACCAGCGTAAAGAACCAGTATAAGATGAATAAGATTTTTTTTTAACTGCAAATCATAGAAAAATGTCTATTTTACTGCACTTTTTCCAGTTATGATGCAGATGCACAAATGAGCACAAATCAGTTTTTGAGCAGTGGAAACAGGCCTTTTTTTTTTTTCTGAGTATCAACTTGCAAGATTATAAGTCAGATAAAGAGGGTCGGAGGAGCTCACATGATTTCAAATGCAGATTTTAACAGCCAAATATATTAGTTAACAAGAGAGTATTGTGCATAAAAGACCAGGGACCAGGAACACCAGCAGTGCTGCAGTTTTGACACCAAGGACAAAGACTTGCCTGTCCATATGCAAACACAGTGGCATTGTAGCCCTCGAAACAGCCTTCGATCAGCTTCTCTGTGCAGGTACCGTAGATGGTCTCCTGCTGCGAGTCCATGTCAAACACAAAGTCATAGGTGAAGGCCTTGTCTTTCCCCAGGATCACCTGAGGCTCTCCAGGCATCACATACGTACAGATGTGACATCCCTCAATCTTCTCCCTGGCCAGCTGAGGACGAATCCTGCAGAAAATCCAGAAACAGTGATTAGGCTCTGCCAGGTTTCCTTGTTTCCGTGTACAATAGTGCTAAAAGTTCTATATGACTCGGGCAAAATGCTCCTTTCAGTTAATACAAAGAGAAAAAAAAAGCCATCAGAAATGTGAAAGGGATGCATTACATCGTCACACAAATTCTGACCCTTCTAGGCCAGGATTCTTTCAGCACCATGTCTCACCTGGGTTGCAGGTCACTGTAATATGACCAATTAGAAAAACACTCATCACAAATCTCCAGAAGGAGAGATGTCTCCAGAAAACCATCTCTCCTTTATGCAGAACCAGCCTCAGGGCAGCCATCTGCCAAGACCACTTGAGGTTGAAGAGAGTAATTAGTTCTGCACTTCTGTATAGGTTAGCACAATCATGCTACACAAGAAAGTAAACAGAAGATCAAAGTGCTGTACAGGGATATTATGGCACCTTCTCATTAACAACACACATCTGCATGACATTAAAAAAAGGCATGCAAAAGCTGTGGTTCAAACTGTTCATCTTAACCAAAATTCATCTTAAATCTGTCTACAAGCCACACGTTGTTCTTTTTCAATAGGTAGATCACAGGGACATAGTGGATTAAACATAATCACATCAGCAATAGATGTGTGGATCTGCAGGGACAGGGTCAACACTCTGGATCCTATTGTGACCCAGTATTTTGATCTGTAAAATATGCCAGCTGGGTGAATCTGTGCTTTAGTGTGTCTGTGTGAGCGCATGACAGAACTGCTGTGGTTTTGGCCAACTGAAATCTGGCAGGGATTAACTAGAGTAATGCGAGTGTGGAGGAGTAAGACAAGGTAGACAGTAGCACTGTGTGTGCTCATTGTGCATTTAAAATGAGCATTTCTTTCTTTGTTGAAAGAACAGTACAGCACATGCACCACATATCCACAGAGGGCGTGAATTCAAGGACAAACACAAACGGCAGCACTTATTTAATGGTTGGTCAGTCAGTCAGTTTGGTATGTAGGCAGGCAGGTCGGTTGATTGATAACAGGGCGCTGTTAAAATGCTAAGCAAAGAAGCTATACCGAATGACAGCAACATCAAGAAGAACGAACAGGAGAAGCTCAAGAAATGTCAAGGGCTGAGAGAAGAACTCAAGATGTGGAAGGTGAAGGCAACAGTGGTCCAAGCGATATTCGGAGCCCTCGGTGCAGTGGAGGACCTGAGCAGGGCAAGTGGCAGTTCTAGGAATCGCAAAGATACTGCACAGGACCCTCAAGCTCCGAGGCCTCTGGGTAGAGGACCCGAGCTTTAAGGATAAAAACCGCCTCGCAGGGCGAGAGAGGAATTTCTCTTTTAAACCATAGTAGTGGGAAACTGTCACTTACAGCCCAACATAGAATAAGTACTGATCTTGACCATCTAATCTTGGAGAAACTTCCTTCCATTGGTTTTGAGACAATTCTAAGAAATAGGGCTATTTTACTGAAAAAAATAACTATAATTATGAATTAAAAACAACAACAACCAAGCTTTATTCGTCACATACACAATGATTACACACACACATACACGTGGCCACGCCATTCCAGGGTTTTGGTTTTCAACATGGGGGTCTAGCCAGGACCCTTACTGGATACTGGGGGGGGGGGTGTGTGCAGTCTTACCACTACACTGTCTACTAGATAGATGAAAATAGGATTAAAGACAACCCTCCAAATGTGATCCCTAAATCTGATATGTTTGCCATTTTTCCCCATTTCAGACAACTTTTTTTAATGGCTGATAATAAAAATGTAAAAAGAAAAGAAGAAGGTTTAACGGAAATGCTCTTCAACTGCAAGAGTAAATAAATAAATGAGAAATGAAAGTTGAAATGTTTGGCAAACCTGTTTATGTTTCATATATATATATACACACACACGTTTCACATTATATGAGTAAGGCTCTACCAGACGTCTCCTTTTAACATGCTCATATTTTTCACTAAACAATTTCTGGGCTTATCAGTCAGGATCTGATGTTCTTATGTAAGGTTTCAGCTTCTACAACATAAAAAAAACCAGAGTAATTTCAGTCTATGTTCTGCGCATGTTCAATATGAACCAAAAGAGACACTTTTTCCAAGCGGTTCTTTAGACAAATTCTCTTCATGGGTTCAGCTCACGAACAAGCTTGGGAGAAAAGCACCTGACAGCAGGCTTGCCAGTCCTGAGTGGATAAGGGCCTTATTGTGCCTCTGAGTTCGGGGGAAAACAATACTGTGAAGGGACTACAGTGCAACCATTGTGTCCGCCTGTGTGACAGTGGATCCCAGCACTGACACCAACGCCACGGCTGCAGGATTACACGGCCAGATGGAGGCGAGGGAGGAGAGGTAATGTCCTGTAAGAAGGTCATGCAATGTTGGTGAATAATGAACAAAATGGTCACAGATGTGTACACAGGCAAAAGATGCTTCGCTTGCTGGGACGCTTTTTCATTTGACTGTTTTGATTAAAGCTTCTCAGGTTCTCAGATTTCTTACTGCATCAGTTTTCAGGCGACTGATTTTGTTTGTAGCCACAGAATTTTTATGAGATCCTAGTGCTACGTTATCAGTGCATAGCACTGAAATATATGAAAAAAGACTTTAAAAAAAATCTGTGAGTACTCTGAATTTCAATAAGCTGCATGAAAAATGCTCCTTCTACAACCCACAGACCAAACAGCGTTTTTGTGGAAGAGTCCACAACAGTCAAGCCCGAGTGTGGTGCCTCAGATCAGTGTCACATTCACTGTTTTGTGACACGTGCCATTGTGTGTCTGCTGAGAGTGCACTGACGTGCAGAGGTATTTTGGGAACACCAAAAAAGCCTCAGCAGACAGTTTTGGCTGCACTTTGTCTTCTCCTCTGGTCACCATTTGACGCAGTAGAGGAGGATCCATTGTACATCACAAACCCAAGCGGTTAAAACAGAACTGTCATGGATCCACATAGCAGGAGCAGCCGGAGCAGTGTGTGGCTTCAGGAGATTATGAGGTTCTGCTTTAACTGCAGTTTGTCTGCACAGTACGTAGAAAGTAACTGAAATGTAGCCTGAAAGTTGCAAATCCTATTTACTCTACAGATATGTAATTGTCCCAGTTAGCCTAAGTGTAAATATGTTTTTAAAAATCTGCCTCAGAAGAGCAACTGAGATACAGAAGCTGGTGTTGCTGCATGTCATCCATGCTCAAAATACAAACCCTGTGTAAGCAAGAGTGCACCAGCCCATGCTACCTTTCAGAGTTAAAGCTCGTGCTCTATTGTATTCATGTCATGTTGCTGTCTTAATGCACAATATGTAATCCTAGTCAGAAAATCGATTAAATTCAGTGTCAAATTTACCGTATTTAACCAATTACATGTTTCCAAGGCCACACGGGGTGGGTGGGGGGGTATCTTTGTTGCAGATAATTTAACTCACTAATTGGGTGTGTAATCCTGTCTCTCTGAATACCCTGCAGCACTGTCTCACACCTGGGAATCTGATGACATTTCCTAAATTAACTCTGCATTTCATCTGCGCCAGCAGGATTTCAGCATTAATATTATACACAGTTATGTTCAATTTTTTTTCAGAATTATATTCAAACTTGTGTATTAGAACAAATAACTAGCCAACATCTTAGCAATAACAGGTAATTAAAACAAAAAAAAGAGCTTTTTTGTTGTTTTACTGCTTATAGTCCCAGATATACAGTATATTACTGTGATTGTGCTATTTTTGTGTAGGTGAATTTGACATTAAGAACTTATTAACCTTACTGCTTCAATAGGAGTTAAGAGGGCAGCTCTAGATTGTTTCTCAATAAACGCACTTAATCAAGAGATCAGCAAGTGTGACCTCTTCTGTGAAAGCAGATGTTTTGGCAGTTTGCTTGTGTGGAGCACTCGGTTGCATGTTATCACAAGACACCAGCAATAATCTTAAAGAAGTTTCTGTTGCTGCCCATAAATCTGGGAATAGTTATTAAAGCCATTTCCACCAATCTGAAGTCTATTATTCTGCAGCAAGAAAGAGGATTTAAAAGCGGTAAATATTCAGGAGAGCTATCAATCTTTACGGGATGTCCCAGGAAAATCATCATAAGCTCAGTGCTCACAGAATGACCAAAAACCCAAGAGCTCCAGATCAGATTCTTCAGACTTCAGTTAACATTTAAAATGTTAAAGTTGGAGAGAGTACAATTTACGAAAGACTGAACAAGTATTGCTTTTTTGGAAATATTGCTTGGAGAAAAGTCAGCTGCAGTTTGCAAAGTTGCACCTTAAACCCCAAGCCTTTTGGAAATTTGTCCTTCGGATAAAAGACACCAAAGTGGAGATGTTTGACCATGATGCACAGCGGGACATTTAGAGAAAACCAAACACAGCACATCAGCACAAACACCTCATACCCACCAACATATCAAGCACAGTGGTAGAAGGGTGATGTTTTGAACTTATTTTGTAGTCACATGTCCCCCGATCGTTGCGGTGACCACCAAGGTTTTTCAAAGGTTCAATTAAAAACCCAACTAAACTACTATAGACCTTGAGAGCTGTGCATAAAACAATGCCTTCAGCTGAGATCTGAAGATATAAAGATGAGTGGCCCAAAAGGCCTCCACAGATAACAGACTGATAGTCTTACAGCAATTTACATCATATTATTGCTGCTAAAGGTCCTGCAAGCTACTGAATCACAGTCTGTATTTAGTTTTTCACACCATGCTTCTGCATTAATTTCTGAGGATATTTAATAGAAAAAAAAATGTTGGACTAATAAATATACACTAAGCACTGATTACACATTCATCCTTTAAAAATATACAGGAGCGGGCACTGGTTTGTGGAAGCTGCCATGTCACTCACCTACACCACTGTCTTGAATACAGTGGCCAGGATGGGGACTGTCATTTTACCTAAACGTGTTTTATGTATGTGGCTTGAGATCAGCCACAAACATAAAAGTATGCCTTACAAGTTATTCTAATTCAAGGATCACATACAAATCACACTCTCTCTGGCAAACAGTTTGCTTAAATTCTTAGATCATATGAGTTTATTTGGCAAGTATTAGACTTCAATATGACAGTTGGATCCACCTGAAAGACAGCTTCACTAACGTATACTGAACTGTATGACTGAATGATTACATTTATACTTCCACACATTCACACGCTGCCAGCATTCAGCTATGAATACTGGATCACGCCCAAACCTGCTACCACACCCCGAATCCCTGGAACTGCCACCAAATCACATTTTCACTGCTACTTAATAAATCATTAAAGGTGCTGCATATCACCTTTCTTTAAAAGGAGGGATGGAGTGCATAAATGTGTAATTGTCTGCCTGTGTAGGACTCCACAAAGTCATTTCACTTTCACCAAAACCTTAAGTTTTAATTTTGGCTGTCTGAAAAAAAAAAAAAAAAAAGTTTAAATGAGATGAATGGTATTAAATTCATGCAATTCCTGCACAACTTTATGCAAGGATTAGCGGTCATTTTTAAATGGTCCCATTTCCTTTTAGTAATCTTATTTCTCAAATGCACACTCCATCTTAGTTTTTGAGGAAAAACACAGTAATCCTTAGTAATTCAAACACAGACAAAGGTCAAAGCTAAGATAAAACTAAAACACCCTCACAATGGTTGTTGTAGATGGGTGAGTGAACAGGCCAGAATTTTATATGGAGATTTGCTGAGGACAGCAGCGTAGCTGCTTCAGATGATGTCACCTGCAACTGGGCTCGTCAAAGCTTCCATGTCCTTCACAGAGGAGACAATTATGCCTGTGTGAATGGCTGGGAAAAGCAGGACGTGCAGAGGACAAAAGTGGTAGCAAGGGGGGAGACTGTCTTTGTCACACACTTTGATTGCTTCAAGCCGCTGCAGGCTGGTGGCTACATGCCTTCTTATGGTTGTAAACAGAGTAATGAAGCACTGGTTAGTTTAACACTGAATTGCTTTGAGACAGCTTTCATTAGCTTCCTTTATTAGCTCTGAAAAATCACTCCTGCACCACCAGGGTGGGGTTCACCTTCTCTAAGCAAGTTCAGAACTAGCCAGGCAAGTTGCAAATAACAGGAACACAAATTGAATTCCTTTGAAGCTCTTTGCTGTCATTTAGAAATACACTTGTATGTGTGTAGGCCTTTCTATGACAATAGCAAAAATCACCTGAACCCAAAGATGTAAAGCAAACCAGGTAATTCTCAAAATCTGCAAATGCACTACCTTTCATGCATTGTCTTGCTTTAGGTGGAGATGTGTGTAAAGCTCTTTGTTTCGTGCTTGTGCAGATTTATGTTACTTTCCTTCTACTTTATAGAAAAGGGTTTCATGGTGAAGCTCTTACCAAACCAGATATTTTGTACAGTTCGAAAAGCCTACCAGCAATTTTAAAGTTCATCAGTTAACCGTTTCTATATTGTTTGTAAACTAAGAGATGATGATGCTGAAAACCTGTGTAGGCCTAATTTTTTGCACATGGACAGCTAAACAAATGAACCAATCCACAATGACGTTGTTATCAATTAAATCTTACCATTTGAGTTAGCTACAAGCATTTTCTCCGTGTAAACATGCTGCATGCTGGCAGAGGTTGCATATTATTACACTTACATGCAAGTAATCAACTCTGCAGTACAGGGATTAAAGCTAAAGTTCTGCTGGTTTGTGCAGGGAAATTGAGAGGCTGACTACATATTTAAAGATATTTTTAACGCAGCTGGAGCAGCAATTATATCTGGCCTTCACCAAAATTAAAAACCTGCCAGAGAGACTTCACTGCAGAAATGAGACATTGGTAGGCAGCAGTGGATGTTACATTCCATCTTTTTCACTTTATGCCTACTGTAGGCATGTTGGCTTACCACCTCAAATGAAGGAGGTGGTAACCAAACAAAGCATTTAAAGAAAACTACCGTAACAATGCATGATAAATGCTTGAAAAAGGTCCTGGGCAGCTTCTATTTGGAGAATCGTTTTAAAGAGTCCCACAGTACAATGAGAAAGTGCATTTTTACCATCAAAAAACTCCAGAAGTGCTTTGCCCATTCAGCCTGACGGGACCACCTACAGCACCAGACAAAGAGCTGAGAGGAGCATCTACTT
>NW_024582558.1:308466-308888 GCF_018398535.1 Haplochromis burtoni | reverse complement strand
ATGAGAGAGACACAATTAGGGCAGTTGTGTCATAAACCTTATATTTGGTGGTGGCCTAATAAATTTCTTGAGCACTGTAGACAGAGAAAATATTCTTGCCCAATCTCTTGGGCCGGTAGCAATTTAACCTCATCCTCAAGTCTTTGATGACTGCCACGAGATGTCGAGTCTCTTTCTGTTGCCCCTCCTCCTGGCATCTTTCGGTCGACCAGACCAGCATTATATCCTGCTGTGATCGGATTATGACTTTAATTCTTTGCCTCTATTACTGGTCACCATGGCAACCCCCACCACCCACTAGCCCTTTATTGTCATGCGTAGTCCAGAATGTATATGTGTGTGTATATATAAAAATAACATTGCTAGTGATGGATTTGTGTCTTGCTGTAAGACGTCAAAAAAACCCAAAACACAATCTATCT